>NW_017278823.1:7194-42820 GCF_001594065.2 Cyphomyrmex costatus | reverse complement strand
GATTGGACCAACGGTTTGTAAGATACAGCGACATTTGTTAAATTTGTAAGATCATACAATTTTTAAATAAGTATATCTCAGAAACCGTTGGTCCAATCGCTTTGAGCCCTGATACTTTTCGACAGAACTCGTCGAGAACTGTCCAGAACTCCGAACAGAACTACTCGGTACTCCCAAAAAATTTTTAATGAAAAATTTTTTTCTAAGTCCCACGTCGGAAAATTTTTTGGGAGTACCAAGTAGTTCTGTTCGGAGTTCTGGACAGTTCTCGGCGAGTTCTGTGGAAAAGTATCAGAACTCAAAGCGATTGGACCAACGGTTTCCGAGATAAACACTAAAAATTGTTGATCTTCCGACAAATGTCGGTGTATCTTGCAAACCATTGGTCCAATCGCTTTTTCACCTTATAGTTTTCGATAGAACTCGTCGAGTACTATAAGAAACGCAACTCAGAACTATTCGGTACTCTCAAAAAAATTTTCAAAGATTTTCAGTATCTTTTTAAACTTTATTATATTTCAAAAATGTTTTTTATGTATCAAGAACTCTAAGTATTCACAAAATAGTTCTGTTAAGCTGATCAGAACTATGCGACCTTGAATTTCGTTAAAAAGTTAGCACTCCATTTTTTAAAAATTATTAAAAAATGATTATTAAGCGCATATGTCATTAAAAATCATAGAGAACTCTTCGTATCGTCAAAAAGAAGCAGGAATTATCATCAGAATTATTGTATCTAAAAATTAATTTTTCAAAAATTTTTAATTTTTTTTTATTATTGGAAAACTTTTTTTACATATCAGGAACTCTAGGCAATCGCAAATTGAAGTTATTAAACCGCTCAGAACTATTCCATCTCGAAATTCAATAAAAAGTCAGCACTCCATTTTTAAAAAATATAAAAAAAATGTTTATTGAACGGAACTCTTGTTATTAAATAGGGAACTCTTCGTCTCGTCAAAAGGAAGTGGGAACTTTAATCAGAACTCCTGAGTACTATAGTTGGGGTGCTAACTTAACATACCCAAATAATATGATTCTAACGTCATTTAAAAAGTATGACATTTGTTTTATTGTACATAGTAAATCATACGTAGATTGATTTCATATTCATTTAAAATTCTACGTTTATATTTTGCAAAAAATAAAAATAATTAATTTTGTGACATATATATAGTTCTAAAAAATAGATGAATACACAGTTAATACAAAATTTGTTGTATTTAAAAAATGTTTCTCTTTATATCTTATTAATGAAAAAGAATACAGTCACAAAAATCCATAATTATAAGATGCAATAAATTAATTAAACATTCTATATCAATTGATACATACTGTTCGTCCCTAATCGAGACTTAAGAGGAAAGCGAAGGCTGAAGTAGCGATCGTTGGCTCACAGAATATTGATTAATTCAAATCGTCAATTTCAAAGGAGAAGTTCAAGGAGACCTACTGTGGTGCTTATGCATACATATACTACCCTTGGGCAGTATACATATGTATATACATAAGCACACTCATGTATGCATCCGACAATTAAAATAGAAGCCAAACATTAGTATAACATATATCGTAATATGTGCGAGGCTAATTTAGAAATTTAGTAAGAAGTAGTACAGATTGAGATAAACACGTGCTAAAAACAGTTGCCAACTAATACTTTGATCTACTAATCATTAAAAATCGTTTCTGAGATGTTAAATACATCCACTGAGAACTGAGTCTTGTCGATTTCTATACTCCTGTAATCTAGATTTTCACAAAAATCACTCTTTTTATCAAGATTTATGTTATAACAAGTTGCAGAAATAAGTTTGGAAAGTATAACGAGACTGCGTCTATCTGCTTACTCAAGAATTCATAGCATTCTATCCGATGCCTAATTAAATATTCTATACATGAGTGAATAAATCATTAAGCATCGTCGAAATTCAACTAGATGGAACAATTGAAAATTAAGAACAAAATTAAGTTTTTTAGAAAAATTTTGAAACCTCAAATAGTTGATTTTTTCTCTCTCAAAAAACATTAAAAGATTAACGAAATAGATTAAATAAAGATTAAATCGAAATTCCTATTAACAGCAATCACGTATTGATGTCGATACATAAATAACAATATTCTATTGATTCTTTAATATATCTTACCACTGCATAAAAAAAAGACAATAACGTATATCGGCAACGGACAGAAGCCATTTCCATACAAAGCTATAAAAAAAACAACGACCAAAAACAAGAAAGAACATCGTTGAATCTATAATTCAATTTGTTTCATATATAAGGAACAAAAGACAAAAAGGCAACGATACCAAATTGAATCTGCCTGTGATAATCCGTGTTGATTTATTCGACATTTTCTTCTTATGAGAAAATGCTCATAATACAAATAGAAATTTCTCTCAAGGAGAAATCAACCCGATGAGATGTCAAAGGTTACATCATGACAGGAAATTGCGTTCGTATCGGGTGCTTTTGAGCGCTACTTCATTAACAGCAATGGAGAACGTTGTTTGAAAATAGGAACACAGCACATCCTACCGATATTCTGTCCACTAGCCAGAAAGGATAGACGCACGCGCGCAACCCCATCATGTTAACTTTGTCCCAACAGTTAAGCAAACAAAACGACACTCCTTGACCACCTGTAAGTTATACATTTCGTAATCAAATTTAAGTTCGTGGCCAATATATGGATATAATAGACTTCACAGAATAATAATTGGCTTCAATAAATGCTAATTCAGATATATGTATCATATGTAGGATGGTAAGTTTCAGATTGAGTACTCTAACGAGTAATTTCTCATTACATCACACTACGTCAGGAAAAAAACTTTATACGATCATATAGGTACTCGAAACGACTTATAGTTTCAAAAATGCAGGTTTCGCTAAATTAAAAAAAAACTTTAATTTGGATACTCGATATCTTAGCCTTTTCGAACATATGAAATGTTTATTTTACAGGTAATCGTCATACAACATGTGGACGTCTGTATGTTCAGTAACGGCAAGTTCAAGAATGTTGTGGCTCTTATGAGTTCGCAAGAGGATTGTCCTCTAGGTCCAGGTGGTAATTTGCGAAAGATTTACACTCTCAGGCTTGTTAAGGGCACAACTAAAAATTGGATTGCATTAGAGGATAGCTACGCGAAAACCGGAGCAAGTTTGGCATCAACAGTTACTAATCCTAGGAATGGACCCGATGATAGGAATGTTTATACAATTTACGTATCTTATTATGTGAAGGTAATTTTATACATTAAAAAAAAAAAAGGAAATAAAAATATATCTGTTTTAGTTTTGGTTATAAATAAGAACAAATTTTGAAAAAAATTATTATATGATATATTTTAGACACTTTATTTCAGATAAAAATAAATACAAATAAAGTTTGATATTATCGAAAACACGTATTGTTATATTAATTGATGCGATATTATTTTAAGGAAATTTAACTTAAGGAAATGAATATAAATCGATAAAAAACATCTTTTTCGTCAATTCATATCCATTTAATTTAAGCAAACTGATTCACATATATTTTGGATTAATAACTATTTAATTTTAGTTATCAATCAAATTATAATATGAAATTATTACAAAGTATTATAAAAAATATTTTATGAAAATTAATCCTAACTTTTTATCATTTTTTTTTCTTTAAGGTCAAACTGTTCATCTCGGCAATGGGTGGTGAAGTATCTTTGAAGCTACCGTTCACGCTGATGCACAGTAATATAGATGCAGACCTCGTGGGATTCCCATCCCCTATCCGAGAGATACCAAAAGAATTTGAAAAAACCACAAATGAGATCACAGAAAAATCTGACAGTAGTAGTATTAATCAAAATAAGGAGAATAAGCTGGAAGCCATTAAGGAACGGAAAGAGTCAAGGAATCAAGTAACTGACGTGGACCTGATAGAGCACTGTGAGGAAAGCGACAGCACCTGAGAGCGGGCGCAACAAGGCGACGCGATGTCGCGGCCGTCTGTCAGAAAAAGCAGTGATGCGAAGGATATTAAGAATTCCAATCACAAAGCTTGTAGACTCAGCGTCAGCATTCAACGAGCTTGGTGTTGCTTCAGAAGGGCCTCTTAGTAAACGAATAAATAGAATTTTTGTAGCGTTAGTGACAATTGATAGCATTTTGCTTTGCATCATCGTTGTGATTCCTTCTGTTTTCTCATAGAGAAATTTCATTACGAAATAAAAAAAGAAAATAAGGTAATATAATAAATCCTATTAATTGAATAAGTCGTTATAAAATCATTGGATGTCATAAATACGAATATCTCTTTTTTTAATAAAATGCAAATTCAGAAGTTATCAAATATATGCAATTTTAAGAAAGCAACTTATTTCGCTTTATATTTCGTAGAAAAAATTATATAGAAGCGCAATTAATTAAAATAATATATTTTTGTGAAAAATTGTGAAAATTGTACACCATGCATTCATACATATCACTCATATCATATTATCGTACACATTGTAGCAGAATTTTTTAATCGTTCTCAATAAAAGAGGAGCATTTTAATTATAAACATAGTACATATTTCAATCTATGTCTATGATTTCAACGTGAATGTCTTCGTTATAATCAAGTGTTGCTACTAATGTATTATATTATACGTAAATTATATTTCTCAGTATAAAAGGAGACATATTTCATTGAAAAATTATGATTTATTAATATTGAAATTTTTTTGTCTACAATTTTATTACACATGCGAAAAAGGATAATCTCCCAAGAAATACGTATTCCTGTATATTTACACCGTAAGCTAATATTAAGATATACATATATATGTAATATATTATTGTAAAAATTAGGAGAATTTTATCGATGTATATTTAAACGCGGAGACACTACTGTGTCTCCAGAACTTCGTGAATGTAAATTGTTTAAAACTGTTTACATTTATACCTTCCTACTCGTTTAATATATAAGAAGATTCCTACTGCCATCCTAATCATTTAAAACAAATTATGAGTCATTAATTTCGAAAACATATGAAAAAATACATGAGACATCGGTTGATACTCATAGTCGATTTTTATATTTAAGATTATTTTAAGTACAGTACAAGTTTTATGTGATTAGTTGATTTATGATGTCTTAAAACTGTTTTTAAAATGATCTTAAATATATATAAGAATACCGATTACAGAATTATTTTAGCATTTTAAGATATTACTTAAGATGATCTTGAAATAAAAACCGACTATGAATTCCAGCCATTTCATCATTCTTGTACGTAAACTGTAAACTTGGCTATCATTCATCTATATAAAGTAATTTATATCGAATTAAAAATATCAAAAATATTTTTTCAAGAAGATAAAAATCTATTTTTATTATAATAATAAATGTACAAATTATCCCACAATCACTAGATAAAATTTGAATTGTATGTCTCTCGATAATTGTAAATTTAATTTTTTATTAAAAATCATAAAACTTTTTTTCTAAGCAAAAGTTTTAATAACAGGTTTCGATCTTATAACTAACATAAAATATTTTAAAACATTATATTCAAAAA
Source organism: Cyphomyrmex costatus (assembly GCF_001594065.2). NCBI lineage: Eukaryota > Metazoa > Arthropoda > Insecta > Hymenoptera > Formicidae > Cyphomyrmex > Cyphomyrmex costatus. The sequence goes on along the minus strand of NW_017278823.1, from coordinate 37,270 downwards.
TGAAAGTATACTTGAACTTAACTATCATAAAAGAAATTATCTATGTATATTTACAATATCAATTATACAAATAATTTTTTTATTTTCATATAAACTTCAAATGCATTACATGTATCATTAATGTGTTTTGTATATATAATATTTAGTAATAATGAAACACATTGCACATTACTATTCTTTTGTCTGCAAGTAATATATACACTGATCAATTACACGAAAAATTACAAACTAACATGACTCACAAAAACTAAATTATAGCAGTTATTTTTAAATGGTATTAACACAAATATCAAATAACACTTAAATTACTTCTTTATCTCTCTAATAAAGATATGTAAAAATGTACAAACTGTATCTTTAGCATTGTAAATAATAAATATTACATATAAAGATTGAGAATTGTCCAAAGAGTTTATATGAGTTCTAATAGATAATCAAATTTTAATCAAACTCGTTCTTAAACTTTATATACAATATGTATAATTTATAGCTAAAGTTTATAGTTATTAAATAGCTATAAACAAACTATGAATTAATTTATCATCCATGTTTATAAGATATTTTTTTAATTATTTAAATATCAATTTATTATTTCAATGTTGCTTATCCCTAGGATGCATTCAGGAATTATGTCTAGGTAACTCTCGGCTATAGTTTACATTATGTATATTATAGTAAAAATGCATCCTCAAGAATTATCTGAACATAATTCTTGAATGCATCCCTAATTACGACACTGTTTATCACATGCAACTAGATAATGTTTATAATTGAATCAAATGTACATTTGTTGCACTTAAAGTAAAACAGAAGAAAAGTTTTAATGCAACAATAAAAAACTTAATACACAGATTTTAGACTTACCATGCCACTGTGCTCTTGCATATCCTCTGACAATCTTTTTGCTAGTTTTTCCGACATCATCCTGCACGTTGATTAAAATATACTTAAATCTCCCATGGCCATCGATGTCCACATCAGGTACATTGTTCAATAACTGAGACATCCTGGTGAATCGATATATACTTATTATACCTAAAACAAAATATATATACAACAATAAACAAACAGCATATGACATAACTTGACATAAAACTGTTTTTATTTATATTCAAGTATCACATCGCAATGCAATGAACACATTGGCTGGTTTCTTCATTTAGTGACATAAGTAGTGATCACATTTTATTTTTCTTGACATTCAACAAGTAACAATGGTAAGACGACACTTGTGTCAACTTGCGTTATAGAATGAAAAATTGTTTCTATTGTTCAATAACTTCTTGATATCCTAACAAATTAACGTACACTTATTATCTTTATAACAAAATATGTACATAATGATAAATATACAACATAACCTAAGACAAATCATTTCTATTTACACCTGTTTATCGCACCGCATTGCAAACAATATTCTTGACGTATTACTAACACTAACCAAAATATCACGGATCAATATATCTCAAATATAAAAATACTTCTTTTACGCGCGACATAATATTATTTATTGTAACTGCCACAAATACCTTTTGGAGCAACTTGCCGGCTACTCCAGGCGCTTGTTGATGCTAATCCAAACTTCAAAATTACAGACATGAACGACATTGGGCGCGCTCAGCAGACTCGACACTTCGACAGTTTTACAACTGTTTTATTATTCTTCGCTGAGATAGGGCTATTCCTTTAGATCTAAAAGTATAATCCAATCAACGAGACGAATCATAAAAACGGTTGGGTCGGTTGGGTCATTGCGTCGGGTTGGGTTAGAGAGGTACGATATCCAATAGGAGAGCTTGTTTTCTAGATATATATACCAAGCATCATCGTACATACATACAATACAATATTGTTATCTATATATCTAGAAAACAAGCTCATCTATTGGATGTCGTACCGTTGTACATACATACGTCAGATGTCGTACGCAGTGTGAATTCTACATTATGGGCCTTCTACAATAAGCCATAAGTCATAAATCGGAAGTAAGAAACTAAAAATTGACGACTGTGATTGGTCCATTTCTAGCTTATGACTGATGATTTGTGACTTACGGCTTATTGTAGAAGGCCCATTAGGAGCAGGCCACCTAGTGTCCCTAGAAGATAGAGTCTGGCCACTACTCCTCAAAATGGCGTCAGTAAGTGGTGGATAGAGTCCCTATATCAGAGGCTGGCCCAGGAAGTAAGATATAAGGAGACTCCACTCCGTAAAATAAAAGTGGACCCATTTTAGGTTTCGAGTTCAGCTTCCGATTCTGATGAGTGCGAGTAAGAGAAATGATCATTTCTCTTACTCGCACTCATTATGCGCAGCACTACTAAATTCACGAGCGCTGCGAGTGTCGAGAATCGGAAACGGAACTCGAAACCTAAAATGGGTTCATGTCTTGTAGACTGGCGAGACCGAGTGGAGTCTCCTTATATCTTCCTTCATGGGCTGGCCACTGAGGCCTAGTGAAGAATTAAATGGCGTCTATCACATGACTTGTATATCATACACGTCCTAGACGTAAACACGGTTGGAAAAATTAATATATAAAATGATTACCATACAATCTATTATCGAATTAACAGAATATTTGATAGTCAAAAGAGATTATAAATATGTTTTAACAAGTTGCTTCACCTAAGATTGTGTCGAAAATTTATTTTCGGGAATTAGAGCAAAACATCAAATACCAAATGCATTACTGAATACAATTTAAGCAGGACTTAAAAGAGAACTTCGTATATCTCATTATATTAGACCAAGTAAAAATTCTAATTATGATCAAGACGACAAAGAATTTATTTGTAATTTTTTTTAGTAAATCCAAGAAAATTAATTATGAATCATTTCCAGATATTTCAGAACCTAAAACAGATATCCATCTTTCTAACATTCAATTAAACATTTTATACAATACTGCTGGTTATATTATTCATAGTATTGTTAAAGGTAAAGGTACCTTTTCATGCTGACGTTCGACGCTCATTTTCAGCGTCAAAACAGATCACGTGATAAGAATTGACGAATAGCTAGTGCTAATTTTAATCACGTGATCTATTTTGACGCTAAAAATGAGCGTCAAGCGTCAATATGAAATGGTACCTTAATGCTGTAATATGCAATTCATGTGTTGATTCTGTTGGATGTAAAAATTATACAGGTATAAGATATTCAAGATTGGTGCATTTAAAACCTTTTTTTAAAAAAAACTTTATTCTTTATTAACGAACAAGTTTTTGAATGCATTTTATAAATGGAAATAATTATTCGCAAATATCTTCCATATTTAAAAAATAGTAAATGCAACTTTAATCATTTCTTTTTTGAAAAAATGCAAACCATTATATGTGAAACAATAAAAAGCTGTCATCAACTATTTACAAAAATAAAGAAGCGTTTTATAGGATATCGTTTAAGAATCGTATATCAAAAAGGTCGTTTAAAAAATACAGTATACAACAGTAAAACAATGGCAATGTATTCTGTGATCAAATAATTTGTCTGCAATACCGATTTTATAAACTTATTTTTATTTTAACATATTGTCTTTTTTCTTATGTTTTTATATTATAGAAAATTAATGCTATAAAAGAATAAATAAAAAGTTGTTTCGTGATTTATTGTATTTCTCTTATTTGAATTAGCCAGAATTTTATAGTAATTCTCATTGGATCCGCCATGTTATTCTTGAGCTTGATTCAGCCAATGGGTGCGAACACGATGAATGGCCAGACTCTGATATAGGGACTCTAGCATCCCTTAACTTTCTCCTTCTTCCTCCATCCGTAGGTTTCAGGTTATTCTTAACCTAATCGCTAGTGATATCGCCAGCGACCGACAAAGTACGAAAAATTTCCGTTTTCGAAAAATATGCCCCATGGCCCAATGGGGGAAAAAAACGTTTTTTTAAACGTTTTTAAAAAGTTTTTAAAAACGTTTGAAAAAACATTTAAATAACGGGATTTGTCCCTATTTTTTCATTTAAAAAACGTTTATTTAAACGTTAAAAAAAACGTTTATTTAATGTTAAAAAACATTTTTTTAATATTTAAAGGAAACGTTTCCCAGATAACAAAAAAAAAGTTACAGCAGTTCTTATTAATTAGATTTCTTTCTCCATCATTTGTGTCCTTTCCTAAGTGCTGACTATAATAAATACCTAGGAAAAAACTTGTATAAACCTGATAGGATTTGAACTCGTGGACTCAATCCACTGCAGTTACCTTATTGACAGAGATGTTTCGGATTGTCTATATATACTTTTAATAAAAATATTTTGACTACCCAAACAGATTATATTTTGTTAAAATTACTAAAAGAACAATTATTTTGTAATGGCAACAAAATTTTACCTTGTTATTTACAAAAAGTAAGTAAGCAAATAAAGAGCCTCCACAAAAAAATGCCCGTTTCGGTACCTCGATTTTTGAAACTTTTATTATGCCAAATAGTTACATATGATGACCCAATAATCCCTGCAAGATTTCAAGATGAGCATACAGTTTAGGAAATAGGGGGGGGGGGGGGTTAAAGTTGACCATGTCCAATAAAAAAATATAGCAATTCTACATTTGAATTCGAACAATATAACGTCTAAAAAATTCAGCCTAAATGGATCTTTTAAGATTTTTGGCTGTTGATTATAAATATGAAATCCCAGATAACATTTATGTTGCATAAAATATCTAAAGGACGTCTTTTAGAAGTCTTATGTCTAAAACATGTCTAAAAGACGTCTTTTAGATATCTATCTTATGCAACATAAATGTTATCTGGGATCATATTTACAAAATTCAAAATAACGGATCCAATATGGCGGACAATTTTTGTTAAAATTCATTGGATCTAATCGAAACTTGTTATACATCCAATAGAGGCAAGATGTAACATGATGTTTATTACATCTTGCCTCTATTGGATGTATTGTATTCGCCATTTGTAATTTCTTTAAATTGACTTCAAATTCGTAATCAGCGACCCCAAAAAACCCCGAGTAACAAGTTTCAAATAGATTCAATGAATTTTAACAAAAATTGTCCGCCATTTTAAATTTTGTAAATATGACTTCATATTTATAATCATCAGCCAAAAATCTTAAAAGATCCATTTAGGCTAAATTTTTTAGACGTTATTGTTCGAATTCAAATGTGGAATTGCTATATTTTTTTTATTGGTCAACTTTAACCCCCCCTATTTCCTAAACGGGCTGTATGCTCATCTTGAAATTTTGCAGGGATTATTGGGTCATCATATGTAACTATTTGGCATAATAAAAGTTTTAAAAATCGGGGTACCGAAAACGGGCATTTTTTGCATGGAGTTTGCGGAGGCTTTTTGTACCGCTAAATAAAAAAATATACAATATTGTTTTTATTTAACAAAAAAATTGTATTTTGTTATTTTAACAAAATAATTCAATGATAATCAGCTATTTGTGTTTAATTCTTTTATATTAAAAGACAGAATAACAGTCTTAACTTACAATCTGACACGATAGATCTATATTGTTACAATTTTTACAATTTTCTTGATTCTAAAGCGTGTCATATCTACATAATTTTTATAGCTGACTTCTTTCTTACGATCTACTAATCGCTAGAAGAACAATAGTTGGATGTGATGAAGATGGATTCGCAGAATTAATCCGAAGAATTTTAACTTTAAGAATATGTTTGCGCTTTGAAAAAGACTCAATCCACGAGTCGAAACGTTAGCAGGTTTTAGCAGGTTTTTGAATATTGTTATTTTTTAATGTACATTTTCGAATTTTAAACAAATATTTTTATATTGTTAATTTTTAATGTATTACATATATGCGTTTATCTTTTTTTAATTGTTGTTTTATATTATTTCTTTTGACTCTTACAACGTCCTTTTAACTTTTTTCGTTTATGTTTAATTCTTTTTTTTTTGTTTTTACTATATCTTTTTCTTAATGTAAACTTGACGTTTAAGAAATGTTTCTTCCAAACATCATTTTAAACAAAAAATTAATGTAAAATTAACGTTTAACAAACGTTATAAATAAATGTATAAAAGATATTTTATTTAAACATTATTTAAAACGAAAAATTAATGTAAAATTAACGTTTAACAAACGTTAAATAAACGTATAAAAAATATTTCTTTAAAACATCATTTTAAACAAAAAATTAATATAAATTTAACGTTTAATAAACATTAAATAAACGTTTAAAAAATGTTTCTTCTAAACATTATTTTAAACAAAAAATTAATGTGAAATCAACGTTTAATAAATGTTTAAATAACGTTATTTTGGAAATGAATCATATAAAACGTAAAATTAATTACAAATAAACATTTAAAAAATGTTTAATAAACGTTAAATAAATCTAATTTCGAAAACAAATCGTGAAACATAAAATTAATAAAAAAGAAACGTTTAAAAAACATTGCTTCCCCATTAGGGGGAAGCCAGGATACTTGAAATTGGTACGATGCTGATTGGTTGCCCCTACCACTTCACTTTTCCGATTCTGTGTTCCGATTCCGTTTTCCGTGCCCATGGGACGGCACCCTCCGATCCTGAACACACCTGTAATCCTTCCACCATGAACTTTTCTCGTTCTTTCTTGGATCCTCTCTTCCAGAGTATACGGCTATACGTATGCGCGAAACGAGAAAGTACGAATTTGTTTCTTATATTTAAAACTTATGGTGGTTATTTTATTTTTTTTTACACTTAAAATGCATTTAAAATGAGCTAAATATATACATTATAGTCGTTTAAGAAAGAAAAAGCAAATATTTTACATGCAACATTCTATTATACAACCATAAGCTTACAATTTTGTGAAAAATGGATTGAATATGATAGAACGCATAATTTTATATAATAAATTCATTATTATGTTTTTAATTTATCCTGATTTGATCCTTATACATTTTTGGGTGCTTTTTAATTATAAAATTTTATTATTGAAAGACTTTTTAACGAACTTACATCTACTGGCTCTATCATAGGCATAAAGTGGCGTTTAGTCAATAGCATAAAGTAACTAGGCAGAAATTGATGTTCATGTGAAACGATATGATTGGTCGACGCAAGTTACGCTTACGCAAGTTACGCAATATGTGCTGGCACCCTTAAGTACAATTAAGCGAGGAGCACAGACTTTTGCATAACGCATAATACATACAGCCTGTTTTTTTTCTCTGCACTGTGCCCACAGTGCAATAAGTTGAAGTGAAATAGATATACGTTTGTTTCACTTCAACTTATTGCATTGTCTGAACTGGTGCAGACAGTGCAGGCAAAAAGAACAAGCCTATAGTGACTCCTTTCACACTGTGCATTTGATACACGTATTAACTAGTAATTTTCTATTAAATAATCTTAATTTCAGCAATGTATTTAAAGAATAATGTGTTAAATTAGTAAAATATGCATCAAAATAATTAATTAAATACACATATCATGTATATGTTTACACATAACGCTGAAATTAAGATAATTCAATAGAAAGTTACTAGTTAATACTCGTATCAATTGCACGATGTAAACTTGTCCAGTGCATAAGAGAAACAACCAATCTGAATTCCTCCTTTCCTTCTACTTCTCGGAAAATAAAAACTTTGATTAACTGATTCTCTTATGCACTATGCGTTATGCAAAAGCTTATTCTGGGCATCCGAGAATGGATTAAAATGGATTGGACATTTGGTCTATTCGAATTCGTACTTTAAACAGCGAAAACTTTTTTTTTATTCAATTGGATGCAACTGGATTGAAAAACTGCGTTTCCTATTCAAAATTTTGAATTGTACAGTATATTCACTATGGTCATAAACACACTGAAAAAGCTGATATTATTTTTAGATTGAAAAATATACAGATATGCTCCATACAATTCCTATAAATAAATAAAAACGTATTCGGATTGAAAAGGATTCATTTTAACATTCATGAATCCGTATTTCTGAAAATTTGAATCCATTTTAATCCATTTCAATCCATTCTCAGATACTGGTAATCTTAAGATGTCATAAGTCAATCAGAAAGTTGTATTAGCATCTTAAAATATTACTTAAAACGAGGACAGAAACTATGAAATAAGGACGAACTATGAATATTGCCCAGACGGCTGCATTAGCATTTTAAGACTTAAAACAATCTTAAAATAAAAACGGATAATGAAAACTCTCTAAATGCTGATAAATGTATGTATAAGAATACTAGTGAATGTCACAAGTTGTTGTCATATGACAAAGACTGAGATATATCTACGATCGAAATCCAAGGATTTCTCTTTGTCAGAGTGTGGAGGAAGATAAGTGGGGATAACGGTCTACGCACTACGCAGTCCAAATAGCATCATTTTTTTACGAGCATATATTCGGCAACCATTTGCAGCAGTGAGTCAGTCTCATGATTGGCCATTGCGATAGCCAATCAACACTCATAACATTGATCGTAGTTCTCTTGTCATCTAGAACTTAGCTATTTATCTTCTTGTATCTATTAATTCCCCTCCACATGTCGCAGTATACTATGCCATAAAGCTGTCACGAAATGGCAACAATGTACATACATCAATACCTAACATCAAGTGAACCACGCTCTTTCTTTCCATTTGCTTCAGAGGTGAACCTAAGGTAAGGAAAAAGAAGAACCTTTCATTCACTACTTTGTGTGAGATGCGCGGCCAAATTAAGGCAATATGGCGGACGGACGCAACGATTTTTAATGCGTCGTAGGGATGTTATTTTATCTGTTGAGCTATATATTCCGACAGGGGAACGAATTGTAGAGCAACTGAGAAATTAAACTGACTATTTCGTGTCGCGTGAGTGAGATTATCAGTGATTAATTCAGATCCGCGTCAATTGTGACTTTGATTGACCTCGATCTTGTGGCGCCAAAATTTATTTCCATACATACCACAAACATGAGCTCGGTTATCCGGTTGCGTTAGCTAATCTCACGGGCGACTAGTGATAACTTCATCTTCGATAATTGCTAACACGCTAACGGAGGATGTCTACGCAACCTAAAACACGAGGTACGAAAATATTTTCATGAAATTACTTTCATTGTCTTAATAACTTAAGCTTGAATATTTGCTTTCTTTTTTTGACCATTCTCCTTTCTGTTTCGTCATCGATCCTGTTATGACTATTTTTTATTAACCCGATAGTAAATATTATTAGAATGCCTTTGTAATATTTAGGAATTTTGAATCATTCTTTGTTATGTTATTATATTCAGGAAGACCACCAAAATTGAAGAATATTCCATGTACATGGTGCGGAGAGACTAAACAACCATTAAGGTATGTTCTTCCCACGCAAGATGGCAAGAAGGAGTTTTGTTCAGAGACTTGTCTGTCCGAATCTCGCAAGACCTACGCAAGGATTACTTGTGTACAATGTCAAAATGTGATAGGATTGAGGGGTACGCCTTTTAAACTAGAACAAAAAGATGCTCCGACAAAGGAATTCTGTTCCTCATTCTGTTTAAATGTATATCAGAAAAAAGAAACGCAAATAGACATAAAAAAAAGTGAGTCACTGTATAATTTTCATAAAAGTATACAAACTTATGTAACAATTCAAACAATTTTTAATAAATTGAAACAAATGTTTAATTTATAGATAGCAGTAATCCAGCGACACCATCGCCTGTTCCATCTCCGGCTCCATCTGGATTACCAAGCAACAATAATATACCAACGACACAATCTTATACAAACACGAATAATCATACAACTGTATCTCGTCGTCCATCAATAACATCCACTGGAACATCTACTATATCGTTGCAATATGAAGCCTTTCAGACTTTTGATTGGGATGTTTATTTAAAAGAAACAAATAGCAAGGCGGCCCCAATTGAATGCTTCAAACAGGTATAATTTACTGTTGTTTGACCTGTTAATATACAATTTTTATTTTATATTACTGCAGAATATATAGATTCACTGTTTGTTTACTGCTTTCATATTGAACATTGTATATATTATTTTAATTTCAGCATGAAGAGCCACCATTAAATGAATTTAAGATCAATATGAAATTGGAAGCATTAGATCCACGAAACTTGACATCAACTTGTATTGCCACAGTAGTAGGTGTTCTTGGACCGCGGTTAAGATTAAGATTAGATGGCTCTGATAATAAAAATGATTTCTGGCGGTTGGTTGATAGTAACGAAATACATCCAATAGGCCACTGTGAAAAATCTGGAGGAATGCTTCAGCCGCCACTAGGCTTCCGTATGAATGCTTCCAGTTGGCCAATGTTCCTCCTAAAAACTTTAAATGGTGCTGAAATGGCACCAACCAAAGTATTCAAACGTGAACCAAAGACACCACGCTCTAATTTGTTTGAGGTTGGACATAAATTAGAAGCAATTGATAAAAAGAATCCACAGCTTATATGCACTGCAACTGTTGGTGCAGTTAATGATGATATGATACATATTACATTTGATGGTTGGCGTGGTGCTTTTGATTACTGGTGTCGTTATGATTCTCGAGATATTTTTCCAGCAGGTTGGTGCTTCAAAAGTGGACATCCATTGCAGCCACCAAGACAAAAATGTACATGAATAAATATTTTAAAATTCTAAAGTAACTATGTAACTATACGAGTTCATTAGTATCTCTACATATGTATCTTTTAATCTCTTGTATACAGTAATTATTAATATTTGTAATTCACATTTTTTTAACGTATTCTCAATTTTAATCTTACAGCAGGTTCAAGCAAAGGAATTAGAAACTCTAAGGCCAGTGTTATTCTTGTAGTGGGGGTTGGCCCTGTAAATAACAATAACAGAGAGTCTGCAGTTGCATTAGTAACACCTGCAGGATCCAATGCTCCATTACAGCCTGCTACGGAACCTGACACTAGCACAGTTAATACCAAACCGCTTGAAAACGGTTAGTAAATTATAATTCTGTATCAAGTCCAGGTGATGTGCTGTATTTTCTACAAGAAACCATAAAGTTTATGCAAAAAATTTTAAATAACTTGGTTGTATATTGCAGTTACACTTTATGTCAACCATAAATGTCAGTGTGGGCCATATTTTGATATTCGAAAAGTGAAAGTTCTGCCAGCGCAATTTGGCACTGGTTCTATGACAAGTGTTGCAAGAGACATTTTTCAAGCATTTTTAATGGCAGCCTTAAATCCCAAGCAAATGTTGGGTTTACTGAGAAATGGTGATGGTGAAACTGTAACTTTAAGTACGGGAACTTTAAAGAAACCTGCTGCAGTTAAATTACCTCATTTTTTGGAGGAAGAAGACTTCTATGCATATATTAAACAGCAACTTGAGGACCTTCGTGCATGTGAATATATGTTAACTAAAAGAAAAGAACCTTGCAGCAAATGCCTCACACCTTCGCTACAACAACCACAGTCCACTAATATTGAAGAAACAAATAACTCTGGAGAGAAACGAAGGTGGTCTTCGGAAAGTCAACAAAGCTTAACGCCAACTCAGCAACAGCCTGTTCAACAAACTCCTGTGGAAAGTATGAACAATTCTACAGAATCTACACCTGCAAAGCAACCTCGCAAATCTATTCCTGGTATTTTATGTTTTATAAAGCTTCGTTATAATTAACAATAAGCTGCGAATTACAAGGATATTTATAATTATTATTTAAGAACGGATAGTTATTACTCTATTGTTCAGGATAATATAAAACATTAAATGTTAGCTCGAAAGTTTGAATATTAAATTAACTGATATTAACTAGCATCTTTGTGAAGTAACATACTGATTAAAAGGCATATTTACATACAGAATTAGAAGCAGCAACGTCTACTACTCAATCGAATGAAGCCACTGTAAGTCGCACTCTTTCCAATGAACCGGGAGACTGGACTATTGACGACGTAATACATTACATAGCCATTACGGATCCAATATTAGGACAACATGCGGAGTTATTTAAAAAACACGTGAGTTAAATATAAACAGGTATTCAACATTTTACTTCAACATAAAATTAACAATGACAAATTTTAGGAAATTGATGGCAAGGCTTTACTTTTACTCAATAGTGATATGATGATGAAGTACATGGGACTAAAATTAGGACCAGCACTGAAGATTTGTAATTTGGTGAACCGTATTAAAGGTAGAAGACATATGCTTATGTGATTTTCTTACATAAGTACTGTATAATGATCTGAAACACGTCGTATTAGGGATTCGGACCGAAACCGAAACCAATAAAAGGTCCATCTAATAGATTGGCATAGCCATCAATAAGATTGGCAGTAAGCAGTAAAGTAATACGACGTAGGCAATAGCGTAATATCTACCGTCTACGACGATATTTGTCTGTAGACAATGGAACAATGGCTGCGTTCAGCAGACTCAACTGTTGCAAAGCGGTTGAATGAGTGATCCGTGAGCACTTAGTGATCATGATCCGAGTCTGCTGAACGGAATATCACAGTTTTAATATCACGTGATTGATTTCCTATAATCTTATTTTCAGTATTCGAGACTGATTTTGACTGTGTGTGTGATTCCATCAAAACTTCTTATTTGTCGACTTTTTCGCGATATTGATACTATTTTGATGTGGGATATCACATTTATGTCTAAAACGTTATCAAACGATTTTTCGTACCTGTGTTTCTCGCTGCTAGGTATACCATTACATTGTATTAATATACTTGCTGTATTACAAAATCGAATACAATATTTTTTAGCAATATTTTTACAATACTTTTTTATATTATTATGCTAAAAATATTGTACTCGATTTTGTAATACAGCAAGTAACATATATTAATACAGTGTAACAGTATACCTAACAGCGAGAAACGTGATATCGCAGATATCGAACTTTTTGTGGTTAAAACCATCGACATATAGTACTAGACGGAGCATGCGGCGAAATCTCTTTGATCTTTCGTGTTGACGGACCTAGAAAGAGTAAGATAAATGTTTGGGCACGGAACTTTCTTTCTACTATTGTCCTATTGGTCGAATTGTGTTGCAGGAGAGGGAGGACTAAACGTATTCTTTAAAGTCAGGAGCCATTACAGAGGTATTATTACGCAGTAATACTACTACGGTGCAGATTAAAATCGGAAAATTATTTACATTATATTAGATATAAAATAAAATTGAGTAATATGGCTTCTACGTGTATTTTATGTAAGACTAACATTTTGAGCACAGATGTGTCACATGGCCCTTGATTACATAATTCACTACTACCCAAACATCGTTCTATTTCTTTCTAGGTCTGTCAACATGGTTTCGATGCTATACTCCGTCCAGTACTATATGTCGATGGTTAAAACCAATATTTTCACAATTTTTCCTCTGGTATAATCTCAAATTCGTGTTTAGACTTTTCACATGTATGCCTTCATATTGTTTTGCATCATGTTTCATGTTGAGTTTATGGGGTGTGTTCAGATTCCCAACCTGACGACCCAGGGTTGAGTTATCTAGAGTTTCTAACTCGGCTGATTTACTCCGAGTAATAGGTGGACTCTGAACGGTTTGGGTTACCATTTGGGTTAAAATATGGTGGCAAGGAATAAAAAGAAAGGAAAAGATGGATCACGAAAAAAATATCATTGTGCTTATGGCCATTAATGTGACTGAACAACTGTTCAGATCAATATTCAGTGAAACATTGGAAAATAGTGATGAAGAGGAAGAGTTGGTCGAGGCATTTTTATTGGAAGCCCATCTAAGGCTACGTGGCCCATTGAGAAAAGCTATACGAATTGAAGGTTATGTAGAAGAGACAGTTCCAAGATTTAATACAAAACAATTCCTTGAACATTATAGAATGTTGCCTAGTACGTTCGAACTGTTAGAAAATCGTCTTCATCCTATTTTGTGGTTCTTCGGAACTCTTTTTGGTATTCTCAATTTCAAACTTGCCGCTAAAATACGCTGAGTAACTCTTTAACCGATGAAAAATAATGGGTTGAAAAGTTGATTCTAGAGTTAACTTATATATGTAATACTCCTATATTGCTAGTAGAGGTCCAACGGCGATGCCATCATCACGGTGCAGACATATAATACCTTCTCTTTCTACAGATGTACATACGACAGTCTTGCGCGCATGCGTTAAATTTTTCTGAAACGACCAATAGAAACGTATCTCCGAAAAAATAAATGTGTGTATATATGGTATATACTCGTATATACCGTTTACCGAAAATGTTATTCAGGTTATTTATGTGAATGGTTCTGTGACAAATATTAAGCAATATTAGGAAATAACTTATCAAGTGGAATTATAACAGAAAAGATAAAGGTATGTATGTACGTAGGTTAAAAATGTGTTAACCTGTACTTCATCGAACATACAAGTGTTATGAATAAAACTAAAACAAATGGCACTAGCAATATAGGAGTATTACATATATGGAGTTAACCCAATTACTCTAACTTAGCGATCTGAACGCAGTCTACCGAATCAAAAAATAATTACTCAGGTATTATCTGAACGGGGTAAATATTTCTACTCTGAGTAAGGAATCTGAACGCACCCTGGATGTAAGAATACCAGGTGTTTCGTTCCCATGGATGCGCAATTGTTCAATTAATGGCCTCTTGGGCTAATCAGAAATTTACCTCAAATCTGAAAAAACAATATGGCTATTCTCATAAACTGTGGGTGCGATCCACTAGACACTTCAAACGCTCCAGACGCTATTGCTATAAATACTTCCGATAGAGTGATCCGTTAGCGTTACTAACGTTGTCAATATTACACAAGTGGATCAATCGTGAAGTGTTGGAAGCGTTATTATTGAACATAACCTGCTAAAAAATCTCGTAACCATCGTATTCCTAGGCTGCGGAAGACATAATTCATGTTAATATGGAGACGAACGTGGCATTACGTGGTTATATTATACATTCTTACCTTCATTAGCCTTTCTTGCATCTTCCTCGGAAACTTCTAAAGCATGAATATCTCCGGTATCAACATCTATTAATTGTATAATCGGCATTATTTTTAATTTCAATATAAAATGTTAAAACCAAACGAGATCACGAAACACATAGGTTATTGTTAATTATGATATTTTTGATTATTTCCCGCGCTTTTGTGTATTCAAAATATCGCTTCAACCATACTACCTCTTCGGCAGAAGCATTTTGGCATTGCAGCACGCTGGAAGCGAAAATCTATGACGTCATACATGACGTCGTATCTGCTATCAAATTAGTCTAAAATATCATTAAATAAATCTAGGTCTTTATGAAAATTTTTTTTAAAAAATTAAACGTGTTATACTTTAAAAAATTAATTAAATTTAAAAAAAAACGCTTCGAAGGGTCTAGTGGATCACATCTGAAGCACTTCGAAACGTTTGAAGCGTCTAGTGGATCGCACCCTGTATGTTTTGGTGTTTTGTTTTACCAGCGTGTTTTGTTTTTCACTGCGTTTATCTTTGATGATTAATGTGTGTAGAAAGTAAGTAAAATATAATTAAGATTAAAATATAATTCGTTTACGAAGTAAATTATCTCAAAAAGAGTTTGAGATATTATTTCGTGCTCTGCTTGCTGTGGTGATTACAACGTATGCTTTCCTTTTAGAAGACACACTCGACACAAACATCATTCTATCTTTGGCTGCTTTCCTTTTAGGAGACACAGTCGACACACTACACAAATCGACACACGTCACTTTCCATTTACAATTTTGTTCAAACTCAATCGACACACTTCGCCTCTGCTTGGGAGGAGAGTTGGAGTGTGTTTCGAGAAGTGTTTCACTAAGACAAGATTTCTTGTCTTGAAGAACATTTCTTGTTTTGTCCTGATTTTCAAGATAAAAAATTACGTTTTTCTTGTCTTGAGCATTTCTTGACACTGTATTTCTTGTCTTAATCTTAAGAAACTAGAATTTCTTGAAATTTTTTGATTTTTAAATAGGGCCTTTGTGGCTCTTTGACTTTTCTTGAATTTCTTGATCTTGGTGAAACACTAGTTTCGAGTCTATTCAAGTGTGATTTTGATGAATTAAGACAATTAAGTGATATTAGAACGCACTCCTTGCAATAATCGAATCTTATGCGTCCATTAAGATCAAAATTCAAATCTTTTATGGTTAGGTATTAAAAGTTCGTACACACGATACACACTGCATATATCGCGTTCCATTTAAGTGTGGCAAACTGTGTTCGAGTGTGTTATACTGTGTCGATTTGTGTTTCTTAAAAGGAAAGCAGCTTTTATCATTCGTTGAATGTCAAGAAGGATAGAACGACGTTTGTATCGAGTGCGTCCTCTAAAAGGAAAGCATACAACGTAATCACCACAGCAAGCAGATAACAGATTCAAACATTTTCT
This sequence comes from Cyphomyrmex costatus, assembly GCF_001594065.2. Taxonomy (NCBI): domain Eukaryota; kingdom Metazoa; phylum Arthropoda; class Insecta; order Hymenoptera; family Formicidae; genus Cyphomyrmex; species Cyphomyrmex costatus. Next base: position 20,952 of record NW_017278823.1, on the reverse strand, counting down.
TAATTTTATTACTGATTAAAAATGTGTAGCACTTAACCAAGACGTTTGCCATAACATGGGGTGTGTTCTGTTGCAGCATAATGCGCATAGAGAACCGTTCCGTTTCAATCAATGTGCGCATCAATAATGCTGATAGCGCACAGATTTCCTTAGATTCTACCCACTTCTCAACGCATTAACTACAGCAGCTCGGACGTGAAGCATTTGATGCAGAGTTGATGCGCCCGTTGAAAATTATAAAAATTTTTGCCGCCTTTTGTTTGAACTTTAGTGCTATAACAATGGAAAGTGATTTAATCGAATTCCTAATCATTATTGACGAGAGTAATGAAGTTCTCACTGTCTTTCTCGATAAAGAAACTGCTGTGAAGGCTACTCGAGGTTGTTTGATATTTACTATATTTAAATCACATAGATTTTATATTAATACAATAAAAGCACTTTATTAAACATCGTACATAGAGAAGCGAAAAAGGTTAAACCTCAAAAGACAAAGACGACTCGGGAAGACAGAAAACAGCAGCAAGACAAAAAACAACATGAAAATATAATAATCGATAAAATCATTCCTCGGCAATAGATTCAATTCACAAACACCTGTAAACTTACATTAACTTATAAAATTACATCTCAACAGAGGTAACTGATTATGATATTACATTGAGAAAAATTTCATTTCATGTTCTTATTTCTTTCATATATAAAGATATAATTGTATACATTATTCACCGAAAATGTTCTTTAAATGTTGTTCTCGAACAACCAGGAATAACTCGTTCTACATAATCCGTTAGTTTATTCACAAATACCATTTCTCCCCGTATTTCGCTAATAATTAATATTGTGTATAATATTTCTAGTTTTGAATTTAAAATTAGTACATCTTCATCTTTACTTTCGTTATCACTGGATTCACTAGTGCTGCTGATAGCTTCGTGATTATTATTTATTAATAACAATAAGGCTAATATTTTGTTGTCATCCATGGTAGCGTCCATTTTTTTATTTGCATCAAATGCATAGGAAGACGTTCCGTTTCCAAACGCGCATTATATGCATTGACGAAACGGAACGATATTAATGTGCGCAGCACATTGAATGTGATCTATGCATTCTATGCGTGCAACGGAACGCACCCATGAACAACCTTCAAGACATAATAGCAATGAAATAGATCGTAGGAGCGTAATGGCCATTCTACAATAAGTCGCAAGTCTGAAGTCGGAAGCTAGTTGTAATGGGTCTTCTACAATAAGCCATTACTTAAGTTGGCCAGTTCCACAAAATCGATTTTAAACCGAGCTTAGTTGAACGATCGTTAAGTTTAACGCCATGGTTAAACTTGGTTTAACTTGTACTGCGGTCCACAATTCAATTTTAACCGTAGATTACGTAAACATATAACCTGTACGAAGAAACTTTCAAATATGTATTGTAATTGATTATTAATGGAGGTGGAAAACTATTTTAGATAGAAAACTGTTCAGGTTATGTGTACATACATAAACACAGTGCATGAGCTTTTTTTTCCCTCTAGAAGTTCTCTGCATAAGTTTATTTCTTGTAGATTTTTTTTGATTGATTTATATACAATATATGTCGAAAGAAAAATCAGTGTCCAAAAAAAGAATATCCAACTTTACAAATCTTGAGAAATTCAAACTTATTGAACTAATAATAAAAACTAATAAATCATTAATAAATTAATGATTGGCATAAAATAATCATTGACATAAAATCTTCATCGTCGGATGATAACACGAATGGCAAAGCCATATGACTCATATTTTTCTCTATAAATTTACTTCTTGCTCAAAAGTTCTACAAACCTTTAATTACTTAATTATTAACCTAACAAAGAAACTGATACTACAGACAGCTAGATACTACAGACAGCACTATTAGCACTTAAACTATGTTTAATTCATTAAACGCCCAAAATTCACCGTTCAATTTTAACCATAGTTCATGGACGTTAATCGAAGTTTAAGGCAATTGTGGAACGCAATATTTTCTTTAAACCAAGTTTAATGAGTTAAACTTCAGTTAAAGTAAGTTGTGGAACTGGGCCTTAATACTTAAAACTTGGTAATAACTTATTGTACAAGGCCTATAAGCGAGTCTATCATAAGGCAATCATAAGTCGGTAGCCTGTGACTAAGTGGAGATGATCAAGTTCCATCTTTTCCGAATTTTAGAACTTATAACGTTAAAATAAGACGAAGAAGATATGAATAAAATGAGAGATCATTTAAAACACTTAAGGCCTCCCTACACGATCAGTAATACTGAGTCAGTATTACTGACAGTGCATTAGGTTTTACAATCTTATACGATCAGGTATTATTAACAATATTTCACTTCAGTTTGACGTGATTTGACGTATATTATTATCTATGGCGACATGGATCTTAAGGAAAAAGCATGTATTTAAATCCAAATCATTGTCAGTATTCTACGTCAATCCATTAATATTAACTACACACAATCAATAATATTGTCAGTATTCGTTGATACTGACAGTATTACTGACCGTGTACAGAGGCCTTTAAACGAAATGGAAATGCTACAATATATAAAAAAGAAATGAATATATTGGAAATCGAAATTAACAAAACAAAATTAAAGACTTTACAAAATCAATATTCGAACAAAAAAAATATTAATTTACAATTGCAAAATTTTTCTTAGGATGGAAACGTAAAAAGTGAAAATTTTTTCCATTAACTTCAGTGGTAACAATTTTCACTTTTCATATTTCCGTCTTAGGAAAAACGTTACTTCTATTCGTATGTTGACAGTAGTTTTCTTTTGAGGATGTTAGAATCAATACTCACTTTTTTCTTTTTAATGTTTTAAAATTTAAAATGTTTTTGTTTTACACAATACTGTCCAACATTTGTATGTTATACAACGTGTAGAGACAAGAATATTCTTCAAGAGTATTTTTGTCTCTATACGTACGAAAATAAAATATGATAAAATGCTAATGTATCTTAGATATGTACATATACACGGCGACCTGAAGCACGAGTATAAAGACTGCCATCTTACTGATTGGCTAAAATGTTATGATGTAAGTAGAGACCCTCTAATCAGAGTCGCGAAATAACGTCAATAAGGTTAGGTCGGCGATACCATTTTTCAGCAAAAACCGGAAGTAGCGATTATAGTACATTGTGTAACAGTAAGGGAAAGTTGTTTATTGTGGGGACGGGTGCGACGGCACGAGCGAAGCGAGTGCGTACGCGCGCCCGTGTCGACCTATAAACAAATATGCCCCCACTGTTACACATAGAATTTTTCTTTGTGTAGGGCACATTACGTGCACGCATGAAGAAAAATATAATACTACTGCACGTACGAGCACCATCGCAGTTGCAATAAAAATACTATGATTGTGATACATTAACACCTAATACATGTGAATCTAAATACAGTTATCAGAAAGAAATTACATTATTATATTTTTTATATTAATACTGTATTTCATAAAATTATATTTTTTAAAATGACTAGTTGTTCTGCGCCAGACTGCAATAATTCTGTAAAAAAGGGTTATATTATGAAAATCTTTCCTCGTAATCCTGAAAAAGAGCAAAATAGGCAGCGAATGTAGGTCGACTTAAATTTGACGCCATGACTATTTCCGGTTTTTGCTGAAAAATGTCAGCACCAATCAAAATTGGAACCGTTATTTCGCGACTTTGATTAGAGGGTCTCTAGATGTAAGGTAAAAAAAACTTCAGAGTTGACACAGAATCGTAATAAGATTTTAGTAAGAAATATCAAGAAAAAGTAAAACCATTGGAAAAAAACAAAATAGACATTATTACGCTAGATTGCGACAAAAATGATTCTGCTAGGAACGATATTTCATTGCAAGATATTTTACAACTACAAAAAAAAGGTAAATTCTTCTCAGATTTGTATGTAATAATATGATGTATTACGACTTATTGTAGATACAAATTTCTTAAGACTTAAAACTAGTGACTTCTCACTTCAGATTTGCGAATTATTGTGAAAAGTTCAGCCGTAAAAAAAGACGCTATTCCTACTTAAAATAAATATTGCGAAACATAAATTTAAAAATGAATAAAGGGCATAAGAGTCAAAAATTAAAACTAATCTTGTATGTCAAATTAAAAAAAATTTTTTACTCCGAAGATAAAATAAAAGATTGATGTTCTTAACAAAATAATATGATATTATTTTAGAACAGTTGATTTGTCGAAATTTTATTCATCGGAGAATTCTTAACTGGAACATCCACTGCGTATCTATTTTATTTTTATATTTTTGATGTTGAAGATCTGAAGATGGCTCAATATAGAAGCCGAAACATGTAATTTTAATGTCAATATCATATTATTTTGTTAAGAACATCAATCTGTTATTTTATCTTCGGAGTAAAAAATTTTTTTTAATTTGATCTAACTCTATTTACGGAATTTTAATTTAATTTTAATTTACCAAGTAAAAATTGGTGATATGTAGTATTTATGCGTTATGTCTGAATGTTATCAGCGCGCAATTATGGGGGGACTACATTATGTAGTATATAATTATAAGCACTTTGATTTAGATTTGATCGTTATAGGCGGTATATTCTTTCCTTATTGTGGAAAGCTTTTAAGCTGCCACAGTAGGCAGTACCGAAATGGAAATAATTCATTTCGCTTACGGCTACTGTTGCGACCTTATATACTGCAAAACTTCACTGCTTACTATTATGCGACCTGAAGCCCATTCTACAACAGGGTGGCCAGCGATCCAATATTTTCAAATTCCCGGTTTTTTCCCGGTTTTCTAGGTCCAAAAGTAGCAATTTTCAAGGTTCTTAATATTAAAAAATTACATACGTACAAAATATGACCAGTCTCGTAAAGTAAAGTTCCATTACTTTAATCGTAACAAAAAATAATGAAATACATTCTTATTCAGAACAACAGTCAGTAATATTGCATGGAATCTATATCTAAGCAATATATATAATTGTTTATCACAAAAGTAAAATGCAAGAAGAAATATTTCTCAAAATATCCCGTGAAATAAAATCAGTAAAAAAATTAAACATTTAATTATATATAATATTATATATATATATATATAAACTTAAACATACATATATAAATTTGAACAAAATGTAATAAAAAGAACGATTTTATTTTTTTAAATCAGCAATTGATTTATGTATCTCTACCGTTATCTTTGATACTTCAGTTAGGTATGACTTTTTTGGTCTCTAAGTAATTCTTTTATTTCTAGTAGAGCTTTATGTTTTCTTAATGTCTCTATGTTCAACTGTTTCTCCGCCTCACGCTGTTTTGCCATAAACTCTTTATAATGCGAATGCGCATTGCGCATAGAGTGTATTAGTTTTTTATCAATTTTTATACTCTTAATATCTCCTACATTTTTAACAATATCATAGATACGTCGTTGAGCAATGAGACTTTTGTCAAGTTGATTTTCAACAAGGCACTCAGCATTTAGGATAGGGCGGGGTAGTTGAGCCACTTTTTCTTTAAATTATTATAAATCTTCACACAATTATGATAGACTAATGATAAATGCTTTAAAACGTTGCATGCTTATCTACCTCAACAATTAAGTATACTTATAAATCTTTAATATACCTCGTTAATTAGAAAGAAATTATGTTAATTGCAAGGATGCAAAGTGGATCAATATGCCCCACCAATGGGGTATATTGGGCAACTCCGAAGGGCAAGTTGAGCCATGAAGGTAATTGTGTGCAGGGTTGGGTACGCATAATACCTCACATTTTATGCGTGCAGTTTTATGCGCAGAAAACTCGAGTATTCTGCGCAGATAATTAAGAAAGATTTTCTGCTGCATAAAACTCCTTCAAGCAGAAAACATATATCCTTTAAGGTTATGTTATGTATATCTTCATTTTTTTAGCTTAGTAAAACTAAAAAGTAATAAAGAAAAGAAATTCCTTGTCACAAATGTCACTACAATGTCGAATACAGGAGGAAGATCTTCTCATGATTATTACAATGAAGGTCAGTTTATTAGAGTCAAAGAGAATGGAAAATATTTTTCAATTTGTAAATTATGCAATACAAGATTGTGTACTACTGCAATAGAACGCTTGAAAACTTATCGGTACATACAATAGTCAAAATAATTCCATTATTTATTAATAAATTATCATTTTGTAAACTGTTGTGACATATGAAACACTATAAATTTACTTAATATAAATCAACTTATTAGGCTATTTAATAGTTATTTCTCTCTCTCTCTCGTTTTCTTTTCACAACAATAATAATCCAACTTCTCAAAATATTTTACTACATTTGTAATATACTGCATTGAATAGCATTTGAAAATAGCACTTTGTTACTTTTATATATAGGGCAAAGTATTCAGTGAACACTAATGACATCGATGAAAGTGATTTTGAAAGGAAAAGAAGTTACAGCAGTATTAATGATATAAATGAAAAACGTGAAATTATAAATCATCGCTCATTTTTAATTTCTATCAAATCAAGAGCGGTGCAGACGATGTAGATTGTAGGTTATTTTAGGTTATAAATAGGCGTTTCATAGATTTTCTGTGTTTTCTGCATGGTTTTCTGCATTTTATGCAATTTTATGCGTATTATGCGTAGAAATGTGCATAATTGCTTTCTACCGCGCATATTACCCAATCCTGATTGTGCGTATTAAGGTTATACATAATTTAAAAAATTGCAGAATCAGATGAGTTAACGAAGTCTTTATTACAGTTTGTAACTTTTTTTTATAATCTATATTTTCTTTGTAAATATAAAAGAAAAGAACAAAAATAAAATTAAAGTTTTCTTGATAAAGATTATGAATGCAATAAAAAAAGAATAATAATTATTGAGTTTAGCTTCCTCACCTCCGATGCTAATAAAATTAGGCTTATTCAATGCGTTTTTGCACGAAATGAATGAATCTGGCAAAAAAGAGTGTCTCGCGAACCAAGATATTGTTAAAGTTGACAGATATTTAGGTTAGGAAACCTATCACATCGATACAAATAGTTATATAAATTCTGTTTTATAAGTAAATTCTTTACTTTAGAAACAAATGCTCTGGTATAAAAATACAAATTTTAGTTTCACTTACATGTTCTCATGTTTCTTTCTGCCATTGATTTGACAGATTTCCTAACCTATCGTTAACATTAAGGGGGAACATCACTGTGACGGCCGAAAAAAAAGGCTCTTTTTGTGAATTTTTTTTGAAAACTGATAGCTTGTATGAATTATTGTTTTTATATATTCAAAGTACATACATTTACGAAATTATTTAAAAAAATTTATTGAATAATATTAATATTTGTAGCTTCAGTACTCCTTGATGTGCACCTCGTCTGAAAAAACATGGGTGCACGGGCACTCGTGCTGCATCTGAACGTGAGCTCTGAAATAATTTTTTAAAATTTTATTTTAAAGTATATGAGTGTAGTTTCAGTTGCACGTACGGAATTTTTGATAAAATAATTTTAGACAAAATGGCGCTGTTTTAAAACGAAATTCACGATTTTGCGACAAAAAACGTTATCTTTTTAATTGTTTTTCAAAAACTAATAATCTGATTGAAAAGTTCGTACGTGCAAGTGACGACAATTTCGTTGTAAACATTCTGTCCAAAATTCAAGTCATTCGGATAAAGATTGGCCGAGATATGTGAGCACCCAGTTACGAAAACGTGGTTTCGAGAAAAACACGTTTAAAGTTTTACAACCGATTAGTTTATATATAACGATATAATTTCATAACGAATCAAAGTGCGTCCAATCCGGGTGCATGTGAAGTGTTCACGTCTGAAGCACACAAGAAACAAAAGAATATCGGTAAAATATATAAGACTTTTACAAAATGTGGTTTGAATCAACAAAAAATTTTAATTAAATAAGCATAAAAAACCACGCACAAGTTCTAGTTTGTGATAACTTATTAAAGTCATTAATTTATTGTCAAAAAACAAATCTATAAACGTTTCGATCAACACAAAGTGACCATCCTCAGTATACAATTAAACTATTATAACATGAAATCAAACGCTACATTAATAATAATTCGCTTACATCAACTCGCCTCGCTACAATATAAATTTCTTCTTAGCAACATTATCCATCGGTAACTTTCTCTCATGTCTTCACGTACAAATTCTTTCATATTAGTACAAATTCTTTTGACGAAACATCGTTAGCAGACTATGTTCCGTTTAAAGTAATCGTCAAATCTTAAGTGAAGCGTCAGAAAAATTCGAACATTGCAACAGTAAAGTCAGATATGTAGTAATATCGGTGAAACTGCCTACAAGCAGATCAAGGGGACTGCTGAATGTCCTAGCAGCATCTAACCACGTTCTACTCTATCACATATTTACTATTGTTCCGTTAGGAATTTCAACATAATATTATAGGGACATATTTTCAAGAATTCAAGCATTACAAAAATGCAATAAAAAAAAATCGATTTTTTAAAATCGTCACAGTGATGTTCCCCCTTAATGATTAATGTCTCGATCCGTGGGTCACAGTGACACTTTTTTTTGCAATATTCGTTTATTTTGTGCAATAATGCGTCAAATATACCCAGATAACAATTCGTGCGAGCTCATATTGCCCTCACGCGTACGTATCACATCGTGCCCATACATTGAATGTCATGCTGCCCGCACACATCCGTGCAAGCGCAATGAATCGCATTAAGGCCATTCTACATAAAACGCAGATCGCAGGTCGCGAGTGAAACGTATTTCAGATTGTGATAGGTTGCAGACCGAAATATGAAGGACGCAGGACGCAAAAGTTGAAATTCACCCAACTTCCTGCGTTCTGCGTCCTACAACCTATTATAACTAAAATATGTTAGGTTAGTTTCTAGTCTTGCGACCTGTGTTCTGCGTCTTATGTAGAATGGCCTTTATGCAATCACGCCGTGCGTCCACCGTGCGTTCACCGTGCGTTCACCGTGCGTTCACCGTGCTGTTATCATGTTGCCCACACAAAGTGATGGGGGCATTCGTGCGAACGCAATGAATCGCATTATGCAATCACGCTGTGCGTTCACCGTGTTGTTATCATATTGCTCGCACGCGTGAAGTTGCACGCGTGCGAGCAATGTGAATCTCATATGAGGACGCATCTGTATGGCGATATGTACTCCATCGTGCGAATAATCCGCACGACGTGCACGCACTATGACATCACTATGCGAGCATTTTGTTATCTGGGTAATCTTAATTTTATCAATATCAGAGATAAGGAGGCTAAACTTAACAATTACCGAAAGAATAGATTTCAATGTACAAGCGGGGTTAGTTGAGTCACTTGACCCAACTAGTCCCACACCAATGTCGGCTCAAATATAATTTTAAAACAACAAAACTGTCAATCAAATAACAACTTTGACGTTGAAATTATAAAATATGCTAATAACTTGTGATGAAAGAGTATATTTGGTTACTTTTAAATGCTTCAATTATTATATAGACCAAAAAGAATACTTACCTAACTTTCCTGACTTTACTTTCACTACACAAAACTAAAAAAATGATTATATATTTCAACTGACGATCGAGCGGAGACTAGCGTATTCAGCGCAGTAATATACATCTTCGTGCTCGTCTGATGCAAGAGTGACATGTTCGTACACATCTCAGTTACCGATATATTTAACGTTAGTTGCTTTCCATTTACTCTGATTCTCAGATAATTTTCACTTGTGACGTCATAACTCAGTTGAATGCGCGTTCCTTTTGCATTCTGAGAAGTGAGATTCAACTGAGTTTTTACTTACAAACTGCACAAGATCAAGACCGTGTGCTTTATTGAGTCTCGTAGACTCACTTTAAAACTGAGGTTATAAACCTGAGTTGTTATTTGTTAATTTTACTAAAGTAAGCAAGTAGTGACGTCATTAATCTGAGTATTTTATACTCAGCTCACTTCAGACTCAGTTTCACTTGTGTGTAAACGGAAAGCAACTATTGTCCAACTTGCCCCTATGCTCATATAGCCCCGCTCTACCCTACGGAGAAACCGCGTCCAATGGTGGCATTTCCATGAGATAAAATCAAAATTAATTTAGCAAAATCTATTAAACTATTACACGGTTTCGTCGATAATTTTACTGTATTCATCCACATTTTATCTATAGACGGTTTTTAATTCTTTCAAAAGATTTCAAAATTTCCTGAACTAGAGGCTTGCCGCAAAAATTTACGTATTCTTGTTTTACACAATCTGCTTTGACGCCAGACATTTTTCGGCTCGAAACGAAAATTTCAAGGCAAAATTTAAAGGATGTTAATCTTTTAAGGGCTATTTTCGAATCTAAAGCTACTATAGGGTTCAAGCATGTAATGGCTTGTGTAAACTTGTACTTTAAGGATGAACGTTCACGAAGTTTTACAATAATCTCGATAATACAATTACGCATATCGTCTTTCAGTTGGAGAATTTATAACTCTGAAACATCCTTCACTTTCTTCAGCGCATCTTTCGTCGCGAAATCCATTTCGAATTGTTTTGCGGATATCAGATTATTCTTATCTGATAAATCTATTTTATTAAGGTAAAAGGTATTGTTTAGTATTTCATTTTTTACTACCCGCAGTATATACAAAGAGTACATAAGAGTATGTAACTCGTTGTACAAAAATGGTGCCATAGATACGTCTGAAATTCACGCAAAAATGGTTCAAACAAAGATGCTGTTGTGCTGAAAAAAGTAAGTTTCGGACCGATAAGTTAGAGCTACTCTTCGAATCATTGACGGGTAGTGAAATTCCCGGTTTTCAAAGTAAATCCCCGGTTTTTTCCCGGTTTTCAAGGATTCAAGGTTCGCTGGCCACCCTGTACAATTACATACGTAAGTGTAGTTGTAAGTGGTTGTAAAAAGTCGTAGGACGCAGATGTAAACTATTATTGCTGGTTGTATGTTGTGAAAGATGATTTAACTTTATCTTTGACAACTACAACAGCGTAAGAAGTAAGAGCCAACCAATCAGAGTGTTGGTCATGTGACCTAGTCGCCATCATTTTTGTAATACTACATGGGCTGAAAAGTCCCGGGATTTTTCAACAACTGGTGCCATTAGAAAATGAACATGACTCATTTCGAGAGGCTCATCTGTCACTAGTTTATGTATGAAGTTTCATGACATTTCGTCCATTCGTTTACAAGCTACAGTTGTTTGAGTGACGCTACTTTCGCCTTCGTAAAAAAAATAGAAAAACAGGAATATCGCATCTTGATCAAACATTGTTTTTTGATGGGAAAAACTCCTGAACGATCATTGCAATGGTTGCAGAAATGTTATCCCACATCTGCTCCTTCGAGAACAACAGTCTATCGGTGGTTTAGTGAATTTAAAATGGGTCGTACAAGCACCGAAGACGCACCTCGCTCTGGAAGGCCAAAAGAGGCTACGAATGCGGAAATCGTAAAGCAAGTGCATCGAATCGTTTTGAATGATCGTAAAGTGAAGTTGCGCGAGTTAGCTGAGGCCGTGGGCATCTCAAAAGAACGGGCGGGATACATTTTGCACGATGTTTTGGAGATGAAAAAGCTATCGGCGCGATGGGTGCCGCGCTTGCTGACCGTCGACCAGAAACAGCAGCGTGTTGGTGATTCAACGGCCGGTTTGGCGTTGTTGCAGCGTAATCGAGCGGACCTTTTTCGACGTTTTGTGACGATGGATGAAACGTGGGTCCATTATCATACGCCTGAAAGAGATTCAGATCAAATGAGGAAGTCATCGCGGAAACCGAGGCGTATTTTGAAGGCTTGGACGTTTCGTACTACAGAAAGGGCATCGAAATGTTGGAAAATCGCTATACCAAGTGTATCGCCCTCGAAGGCAACTATGTTGAGGAATGAACATAACTTTGCCCAAAAAACGCTCGTTTTCATTAAAAATCCCGGGACTTTTCAGCCCATGTAGTACATGAAGAGCATAAATAAACGCAAATCAAACGGGCCAAGCTATCGTTCTAAATTAATTAATAATGGAAAACGAAGAAAATACTGATACACAGCAGTATTTGTGTGCGTTCAGCGAATACAACGGTTGTACATCTGATCATTGAGCGCTCATTGAGCATAAAATGATAAGTGAACAGTTTTTTAAACGTTTATACATGCGCAATAGCTACACAAAAACATAATCTTTATTTAAACAACGTATGTACCGCATAGTGTTTATATTTGGAAAAGTTCTTTTAGATGTTTACAATAATGGCTGCTAATTTTATACTTCTGATTTTGCTATTATAGATAATCATGTTATAGAGAGAAATATAGTGAGACATTTTTTCGAAGAATTATAAAATGAATTACTAAATAATTCGGTAAATATATAGATTAGGGGAGCCCCTCTCGATGATCTTGACCTTGACATATGTTGTCAAGGTCATGACCCTGAGTAACCTCCCGCAGGTTTTAGGTGGCGGTCACTGTCCGTTAAAAAGTTATTAACAAAAAAAGTTTCAAAATTAACGTATCATTTCTGCCATATATGTATACAGTACAATCGTAGAAGTCGTGTGCCCCTTCGCAGGGGGTTGGGGGAGGTGAGAGTTACTTCGCGTGGAAAGTTTAACGTTTCTAAACAGAAGGAGATGTAAAATAGTACTTGTTATAATACATATATGGCAGAAATGATACGTTAATTTTGAAACTTTTTTTGTTAATAACTTTTTAACGGACAGTGACCGCCACCTAAAACCTGCGGGAGGTTACTCAGGGTCATGACCTTGACAACATATGTCAAGGTCAAGATCATCGGGGGGGCTCCCCTATTCTATATATTTACCGAAGATTTTTCTGTAAGTTTTAGAAAAATCTAAAGAAAATAGATTTTTCAGAGAACGTCCTTAAGGCTTAAAACACGTCTTGTAGATCTGGGGTATAATGCGTAAGGCATAAGGGAATAAACTAATCAGATTCCTTCATTTCTATCCCCACTACTCGCTCTACTAGGCTCGCATAGTGCGTAAAGCATGATGCATAATATGTCGAAAAATTCGTAAGGATGAATTTTTATGCGTTATGTAGGATGCTTTCCAGCTAGAGATACAGACGATGAATTTCAATGGCCCATTTTCTTATATATGAGTCAATGGACCAATCAAATTCTTTATGTATATGGTTTATGCGTTATGCAAAAGTGTGTGTTTGGGCTCTAAAACTATATCCACACAAACTCGCATAGCCACATAAACGTATGCATAAAGAAATTGATTGGTCCATAAGCAAATACATAAGAAAATGAACCAATCAATTTCCTTATGCATTCGTTTTGTGTGGATATAGCTTAAGGGGAGGGTAAGGTTAATTCGATGAAAAAAAAGCATATATGCATGAATTTGTTTATAAGCTTTGGTTAGTTCCAGTGTATTTGGGTAATTTTATTTTAATAATACAATGTTTGAAGAATATTTTGTGAAAATTTGAACGAAAAATATGGAGAAACAACACATTGGCACGCAATTTTCGGAGGCGTCTCGAAAAAAAGGTGTCTTGCAGTGTACACGATAACTCGTTACTGGATCATCTAATATCAAAAAACCAAAATTTTTTAGTTAGTTAATAAGTTTCTCAAGGTAACGCTGTCGAGTTTTTTTTTTTAATCGATTTTTAAATTTTTGGTAACACTTGGAAGTCAAAAATCGATTTTTGCTATAAAAAATCGGTAAATTTGTTATTGTAAAATAAATAATAATTACTAAAAAAAT
>NW_017278823.1:0-6530 GCF_001594065.2 Cyphomyrmex costatus | reverse complement strand
CCCCCCCCCCCCTTAAGCGGAGAGCACAGGCTTTTCCGTAACGCATAATGCGTAAGACATAGCGCATAGCGTAACGCGCAGCAACGCACAAGCTTGTGTATAAGCATGACATAAACGTCTAACTATTCAGATTTCGTGGTTTAACCTCTTTTTGTCTGCTCGTGTCCACGGAGTATTACGAAGGAGTGAAATCTCCATAGGCTGATCGCCTGAAAAGTGTCCCCGTTCCGATTGTCAATATGGCGTTCTGACCCCACTTTCCGGTTTGTGACGTCAGCATCTGCGTATTACTCGCTTTGCATCAATTAAGTTATAGAAAATGGGAAAACGCGTTTATATAGTTCTTAATTGCCGAAATGGGCTGGAAAGTACCAAAAAACGAAACAAAGAATTGAGAATTAAGAATAAAAGTCTTTTTAAAGCACCTAAAGTACGTAAGAAAGTACTGATTACATTTTGTAAGGTTATGTGCAACATTTATGGTTATTCTTTTTTATTATCAGGACGAAAATTTGTTGGATCGACAGCAAATTTAGGTCAGTTGAAAAGGCCACTTACTGAATATTGTTTCGTTTGTGAGGAACTTTTCAGTATCGAAGATGTTTTTCATTCAAACGATATTTTACTGAATGATGGTACAGTACATCGTACTAAAAAAATAGTATCGAAATTGAGACCAAATGCTATTCTGATAGTTGCCGAGAATTATTCAGAAAAGAAGTCCAATGCTGAACATGAATCTTTTGCAACTGATACGGCAAATTTGACCGGTGACGATTGTGATGATATAAATATAGAAAAGTACCGTCCTTGTTCGATAACGTTACTCCTCAGAGAAACGACAATTGTGAACAAGCTATCGAATCATCCATCGCAGAAGATATCAACCAAACTTCTGAAAAATTAAACTTTGAAATGTTAATGTCAACATACTCGAACATATTGCTTCTAAGTTGTTCATGGGGTGCAATCAAAAGTGAAAATGAAAAATCTATCACATTTTTAACAGTTGACAAAAATGAAGTGTTACGACGTCTTAAAATTTATGATGATCTAAGTGTACAAGTGCTTCTGGACGATATTCCGATTAGAATAAAATGTGTACCGAGTTCTGTAGAGTTACAGAAAGATATTGTCAACATACTTCATCTTATTCATAATATGGAAGTATGCAAGAATTTTAAAGATGCAAAAAGGTTATTGAAAGAATAATTAATCTAATTATATATAAACTTGTGTACATATAAACTTTTGTATCATAAAATTATTTAACGTGTATATAATACTACAATTGTATATACGAAATTGTTAATATGCATTCGACATTTGATTAAATCTGATAAGATGAAATGGCGATGTGATGGGTTTCTATAAAAGGATAATTTAGTTATATCATGCAAGAAGTGCATTAATAAAAATAGAAACAAGATTAAGGAATTTCAATTGGAAACAAAAATAAAGAAAATAACATTATCAAAAAAATTGTTAATGCGTCAAAATAAACGTCTCAAAAATAAGGTAAATATATAACTGCTTAAATGTCATAATGACATAACTCGTACTAACTCGTATATAACTCGTACTATTCAGTAATATAACGTAATATGTTATTTAAAAAATACACATTTATACGCGTTGTTACGCGTTTTATTATTTTCTACAATTTTTCGATCAAAAAATTGTCATCTGCTGCAAAGCAAGCAATGCGCAGACGCTGACGTCACAAACCGGAAAGTGGGGTCCGTCAGAACGCCATATTGACAATATAAACGGAGACACTTTTAGAAGCGGAGATTTTTACTCCTTCTTAATACTCCGTGCTCGTGTCGTGAGTCTCGTGAGGACATTCGAGCGAGACGGACGTGTTTCGCCCCGTCTCGAGATATATTGCGCCTCGACCAATATTTTTGAAAAGTGCTGCCGACTTCGACTGTGCATTGCATTTCTGACTACGAGAGTTCTCTCATTTGTCTCGGCGCGTGGCCGTGCGGTGAGGAGAACGTTTTACGGGCACCGTAGCCACAAGTGTCCAGTGCTTGGGGGGATGCGCCATTTTTTTTCCGTTATTGCATCATTCATTTATTATCCGTGTTTACCCGGTTTCGAGGCGGCCAGTGCTTTTGTTTTTACAATATGATTTATTAATATCTTTCGCGGACCTCAGTGGCCTAGTTTCAGCCCGGTGGGCTGCCTGGCCAATAATTGAAGAAGAAGAAGAATGCTCGTGTCGTGCTGCTCATACCTCGTGGTTGCCGGTGATTGCCAGTAGTTACTCGTGGCCGTGTTAAGGGGGTATACCTAAGTAAAGGCCTTAAAAAAAGGCTTTCTTTGTCAATTTTTTTAAAGTAACTATAAGTTTTAGAAGAAATATGAATTAATGTATCAATTTGGTACACTTTGAAGATATTTTAAGAATTTTTATATGTCACTCGAGCTGATGAGTTTCGAACCGAAATTATTGAGCTAAACTTCGGAGTCGAAATCAAGTTGAGTTCTAACCAAATTTCACAAGCGTCGCATCGTTTTTTTTTTTTTTTTTTTTTTTTTTTTGATATTTCGGTTCGAAACTCATCAGCTCGGGGCACGGCTCGGCTCGGCTCGAGGCTCGGCTTAATCATCAATATCAATATTATCATTATCGTCAATATCGGACATCGTAAGAAAGATTGCTTGATTTTCCACTATTTTTTTCTCATTCACTTTCTTCTTCTACTAAATTAATGGCTCCGCCTCCAGATAATGAAATAGGAGGTCGATACGGCCAGATTACGTCTTTGTAAGAATGGTTCTTCAGAACTGTCTCTCATTCACCGATTTAGATTATGATTTGGTTGCAAGTTTTAAGTACTAAGCTTTAAGAGCTGGGATCTGGCCAGATCGCTTAGAGCTTAGAGATTACAGCTTCAGGCAGCGCGGGAAACATTTTAGACCGGAAACTACGTCACACTTAGAGGTTAGAGCAGAAGGCTAAAGGCTTAAAATGTCTATTGTAGATCCGGAGTAACGGTCATCTCAAGAATATATACACTATATAACAAAAGACTCAAGCACACAGGTAACAAAAGAATACCAGTAACACTGTCTGGGTTACCTATCATGAAACAAAGTCGGAATGGATTTCGATTGAACCCAGATAGCCAAACCTGCTAAAAGCACGCATTGCTAATTTATGCTACATTATTATAATGGCAAAAATCGAGCAACAGTCGAACACGGTTTACCATTTCAGTATAGCGCTAATAGAAATATAGCAGAAATAGAGCAGACCTGCGTCATAATACACTAGCAAAAATTCTGTAAAAATTCATCAAACGTTACCGAAATAAAGCAAGCAGAATTCGAGCATTACATGCTGATAAAATAAATTAACAAAAAATAGATGAAAACTTGATATAAAACATGACTACATGTTAAATCAGCAAAATGTTGTTAAAAATCTGGCACACTTATTGTCATATTATGACAGCAAAAAGGCGGTAAAAACACTGCACGATCTGACATAATTAAGTACTGACAGCAAAAACGCAGCAAAAATCGAGCACAGCCTGCCGTCACGCCGTGACGGCAGGCTGTCAGTATTTGATTATGTCAGATCATGTTGTATTTTTACCGCGTTTTTGCTGTCACGATGTGATAGCAAATAATGATTGATTTTTGTTGTTTATTTCTATCGTTGTGTTAAGTTGGCAGGATAAGTTGTTAGAAACTAAGCTTAATGAGGAAGCAGCAGCTTGATATCTGCTGCACGTCATGATCAAGTTTGCTGGCATACTGCTAGCATTTTGCTATCTGGGAAATTATTCCGTTTTCTCTAAAAAGAAAAACACAATAGAAATGTAAGAAATAATTAAACAATTCTCCGATCGGAATTCATTCCGACTTTGTTCCATGATAGATATCCAGGTAGTATATTACCAGGTATTCTTTTGTTAGAGACTGCTGAAATTTTTCAGGTAGCGCGCGGCTGGCTCTACCAGTGGTATCTGACAATGTTCTACACATATTTACTATAGTTTCGTTACGAATTTCAACATAATATTTTAGGAACATATTTTTAAGACTCCAAGCATTACAAAAATGAAAAAAAAATCAATTTTTTGAACCCGTTATCGTCGTATTCCCCCTTAATAGCAATAGATGTCTTTAATTTAAATAATATAATAAATAGTAGCAGAAGGTTTGGGTCAATTGTTATTTGATGATTTGAAAGCAGGGTTGGGAAATTTAGCTCTGCAAGAGGTTTCTCCTATATTTCCTACGTATAGAATGTATGTATAATACGTATAAAACGTGTATTAAACCCATTTCTCATAAAATATAGGTTATAGCACAGCACTGACAAGGCTGATAGCATTTTGACGCTCAACAGGCTTGTATTTGTACTCTACGTCTCTAGGCATCATTTATATGCGTATAGGCTTAAAAGCTTTAATAAGGTTAAGCGCCGTAAACGCATCTAAAGTATCATTTATTAAAAATATATATAAAATAATGTAAGTAAAATAAGTAAATTAAATCATAGCTAAATTAAACTATAACCTATCCAAATTAATTGCTAGATATTAATTTTTTTCTATTTTTCTATAGATTTGGAAATGAGCACAGATAAAGTAAAACGTTCTTATCCTCATTCACATGACGTCATTGATTTGGCCTTAGCCAAATATCATAGTCATAGACTAAACAACTTGATTGTTGGCATTATTGCACATCATTGGCTCATTAATCATTATTGCACATGTGCAATATGCACATAGCATAGATGAATAGGTCTGCTTACAAATTTTCACTTTTCCTAGTTCATTCTGTGAAACGCCATTTTACTACATGGCTAAAATCCACAATGTATTATACATAAGTTGCTTTCCATTTACACTCAAGTGAAACTGAGTTTGAAGTGAGCTGAGTATTTCATACTCAAGATAATGACGTCGTTGTTTAGTATGTAAAAGGAACGCGCTAAACTGAGAAATTCTCTCTAACCTCCTTGTTAACCTCAATAAATTATGTCGATTTAAATGCGCTAAGATAATTATTGCACGAAATAAAAGAATCTGAAAAACGTTAGCCCCTGACTTAACGTTTTTTCTTCTAGATTTTTCTGTTTCGTGCAATAAACGTGTTGAATGAGCTTAATATTTCACCGAAATCAAAGGTGAAGCCTGTATTTTAAATAATTACAGATTATTTACTATTAATAATTATAATCATTTTATCCTTATTTGCTCTTTTTGGTGAGAAAGTCATTGCATATACATAAGTTCATAATCTCACTTTTATATGTGAGTCTAGGAGACTCAGTAAAGCACACGGTCTCGAGCTTGTGCAGATTGTAGGTAAAAACTCAGTTAAATCTCACTTACCAGATGTAAAAGGAACGTGCACTCAACTGAGTTATGACGTCACAAGAGAATTATCTGAGTTTTGGTACAAATGGAAAAGAACTATAGTTTCATCCATGTATGAAATCACGTATAATACGTTGAGTTTGATACGTGCCCAACCCTATTTGAAAAAGTTAAAAAGCGGAATGAAAGACCACGAAATAAAAATTATTACGAATTAATAATCCCTTGATATACTTGATTGTTAACTTTTTTCATAATCTGTCTTTTCATTTAGATCGAGGGGTGTATCACTCGAGTCAACAGTTTTTAATGTTAGAAATCATAATATAATCAAGTGCATATTATGATGACATACAAGGAATCGTATGAATAACGTTTGAAATCGAGCAATTGAGTGAAATTTACAGTTTAACGAGCGAGTTAATGCAGCGTTATCTGTTGAGAGCGAGTCGAGGTGCGAACGATGCGAGTTCGTGCGAGTTCGTGTGAGTCGCGGTACGAATCGGTGCGAGTCAATGTGAATCAGTGCATTTAAAAAATGAATCAGCGGATATTAATGTGAATCAATAAAAAGAGGAACGTAATCGTAGAAGAGAATGTCGCATAACGTGCACATTAAGGGGTTTCTATAATACTTTATACGCATGCGCGAACCGGCGCGAACGTGACAAATTTTTTAATCTGAAAAATTGTCAATTTTAATACAATTGTTAATTTTTCACAAATGTGACTTGGTGTTATTCGTTTGATTTTCTAAAGCAGGTATGTCAAATTGACTTAAGATGCGTTCCCATATTCACTGCCAATGCTGAAACTATACAGTATGTGTTATGTACACTATATTATAGATTTTCAGCACCGGTAGTGAAAGTGTGTGCCTTCCAACAAGCGACACAGTACAACACAGTGATCATCTCATCCTTGTTTAACATTGGCGAACAACAAGGACGTACTGATACACTGTGTCACACCGTGTCATCTGTGTTAAGTGTATCCTTATTAAATTTCTTGTCAATTTAATTTGTTAATATCACTACTCCCCTCGACACGGTGAGAATCACAATGCTCAGTTAAAATCGGCAACACTTCCAAAAATATACAATAAGTAGCACTCGAACTGAAACGCGTCCATTAAACCAGCGGCACACGATGCTTGCTAGCTCACTTCTATATCGATGGTTA
>NW_017278822.1:0-1362 GCF_001594065.2 Cyphomyrmex costatus | reverse complement strand
GCATTCTAAGTGTTAAGTACTTTTTACAGATAATATTTATTAACTGTAGGCGGTGTGGAATCTTTATCCCTATTTCTAGTCCTTGAAAACATTCACTCTTACTACAAAATACATCAGTGTCTACATATTTACGTGTTACTCGGTATATAATTTAAAAAAATGCATCTTTTTCTTGAAGCTTATCTGTATTTATGAACATAAGGAATTCAGTTTCAGTTGCACAAATAATTTTATACACACCTTGCGACGCATATACTAAACCTCCATTATTTTTTAGATCTACTAATATTGTATACGTCGAAGAATGTCTCTCATTAACTGTTCTTATAATATTATCAATACAGCCTTTACATGTTAACTTTGGTATAATCTTTCTTACTATAAAACCGGCTATATAATATAAGATATTTTCTTTGAGAAAATCGTTATTGACATTAATAGTTTGGTACAATTCAATGCTATCGGCATGATCAAATAAGTTGTCATCGAATGTAGTTGTTTTGTCATAATAAGTATCATACCAATCTTTTGAATTGTTTTTCTTGTTCCATTTTAATTTAAATCCTATATCATTTTCGGTTGGAAATTCGGTACAATTTGCTTTTACTGATGCTGAAATCGAGTTTTTTACAAGCAAGTGTCTCATCGCATACTTAAATTGAAACACGTTTGGGTTATTATTACAGCCGTGTCTCCGCCGTACTTGGGCAAAGAAAAGTTCTAGGTGATCTTGACTAAATCTGTACGTCAATAGATAATCAAAAGAATCTTCTAACAAAATATTTTTGGCTATATCTAGTATAGATTTTACTGCAGCAGCCAATCCTATAAGAAACACTTTTCTTTGACCCGTACACAAGAGATTGTTCTTAAAATCCATTATAGTATACAAATATTTAATGTGTTCCTCCATTTTTTTTTGTAAATAAGGTATGTTATCATGATAAATTGGTTTTTTAAATCCTTTTCCGAAAGGATTGCGAGAATTTAAAAAATCAAATAATTCATCTATTCTTTTGATGTATTCAATCGTGCCATCACAATCTTTACATTCTTCAACTCCCAAAAATTGCACACATTCTAAAGGTTGATTTATACTGGCCGTAAACTGTTAACTTATGCCGTAATCTATAAAAATTGACCAATCACAGTCGAATGAGAGGGGAATAATCGTTTATAATTGGTCAATTTTTACAGATTACAGCATAAGTTAACAGATTACGGCCAGTATAATCCAACCTTAAAGCAGAAGCAGTTGAAGAACTTAACGTTTGTGCTGCTAATTTCACTTTCATAATATTTGCTTTATAATTTATATGAGCAGAACTAAGTTTGTTTGCAAATTTTAAATTTAAATCAAGT
>NW_017278821.1:0-750 GCF_001594065.2 Cyphomyrmex costatus | reverse complement strand
GGGTCCCCATAGTGGTACTATACTACTTACAACTTAATACTAATATTACAAACTAATGTCTAATATAAAATTCAAAGAACAAATTTTTTATTTCTTATTTAAACATATAAACTAAAAATCCAATGTTATTAAGCATATTATATTCAAACATTCTTTAAAAACACATTAGTATTTATTATAAAACATTTTTTAATGTCAATTGATCTTACCTCTGAAAGTATTCATTAATAATTTGAATACGTGTAGCATTTATAGGATTTTGTTCAATATTATATTCTTGATCGTTAATACAACCTTCATTAATAAGATGATTCCATGGTACTGGCAAGTTAAGAGCAGGATCTTCCGGAGGAACTTCATCCGCATTACTTCTTGCAATATTATGCAAAACGGCTGTAGCTACAATTATTGTCATCACTCTTTGCAATTTATATCGCATACCCAAAGCTAAAATTGGAAAGCGTCTTTTCCATATTCCGAATAATCGTTCTATAGTATTTCGTGTCCGTATGTGCGCTTTATTATATAATATTTCCGCACGTCTTTCAGGATTCAATAACGGAGTAAGTAGATAGAATTTTGAAGGATAAGCACTATCTCCTAATAGTAGTCCATTTCTATAAAAGTTATTTTCAAAATTAGCTCTCATACGACTATTGTGGAAAATAGTGCTATCATGTACTGAACCAGGCCACCTGGCAACTATATCTGTTATTTCTAAGTTACTGTTACAAATTACTTGGACATTGA
>NW_017278820.1:0-638 GCF_001594065.2 Cyphomyrmex costatus | reverse complement strand
GGCTTCATTATAGGCTGACAGATCTAAAATGTTATAAACTAAGTTTTGTCTAACAAGAATGCAAGTACCTCTATGGCCGGATGTCATGATATCATTGCGTATGACGCTAAAGCCTTTTGAAGCGATTCCTGGAGGCAGACGATATCATAGTTTATACTGGCAGCCTGAATTTGAGGAAGTTTACTCCTTATCCCTCTGCAATTCCATTGGAGCAAAGAAATGGCTCCAACGGAGGAGTTATTGTTGTTGGTGAATTTCAGAGTTAGATCCCGAGGTTCCAGTGGCGTCAAAGGACATGTTAAATCCCATAGAGTTAAATAGGTTGATGATAAAATCCAAATTTAGTCCTGATACTAAGTTGGCAATTCTTGATATTGTTTCTTCAAAAGGATTAATTATAGAGGAAATAAATTGGCTGTTATTAAACAGATTCTTGATTTTGTCTAGGAAAGCCAAAATCATTTCGAAAATGCTGCCCACTGATTCGGATCCAGGGTTCGAGCCTGTATCACCGAAGTTGGACGGTGGAGGTTGGTTATGTCCATGAGAGTAGTGACCCTCTAATAAGAGTCTGTACACGTGAAGTCCGCCATTATTCGTCGAAATTGTGCGAGAGAGAAAAAATCATGCTATCTCAT
>NW_017278819.1:0-299 GCF_001594065.2 Cyphomyrmex costatus | reverse complement strand
AGCATAGAGAAGAACACGTATGTACATTGTCAACAATGATTGTGAATTAATAAGGTAGCAGCACAACATTTTCTAACTTTGTTTATTAAAGGGATATATTGACCATGGTGACCTACATTGTCTGTTTGTAAGTTTAAACTATTTCTCAGTCTTTTGAAATTAATCATTTCTGACATAATTCGATTTCTCTAATTTGGTTATTCGTCAAGAATCTCTACATCATCTCTTTTGAAGTTAGGGTCATGCTGCAACCTACGCTCAGTATTCACTGATAGAGTTGTCGTGATACGTCTATTTTG
>NW_017278818.1:0-989 GCF_001594065.2 Cyphomyrmex costatus | reverse complement strand
TGTGAATCGATGGAAGATAGCGATAAATTGCGTTAGACTGAGGCCTGTTTTCGTTTCTTTCGCGTGTGCCTGCGGCCACGTACCGTGCGTTGCACGAATGCCTGGGATTTGAGAAATCTATGTTTCGTTCTTATTTTTTTTACATTCACGACTGATACGGCCGGATGTTACGTCAGCGATCATGAATACATTGTAGTGTTAGTAAATAGTGTTTTGATAGCCGATCGACGTAATCTCAGTTTTGTTCGGTAAAATTTCTGCTAATGTAAAAGCAATTATATTTCTTCAAAGCTACATCTTATATTATATATTGAAAGCTTCGATCTCCGACTTCTTTCATTTAAGTTTTGGAATATTTCAGAAATTTTACTGATCAAAACTGAGGTTACGTCGGTCGGCTGTTAAAACACAATTTACTAACACTACGATTCATGATCGCTGATGCAACATCGTATATCACTCGTGAGTGTAAAAATAACTAAGAAGAAAACATGGTTTTTTAAAATCGAACCCAAGGCATTGCAACGCACTGTATATGTGCAGACAAGAATTTTCTATCAGTGCGCAGTGGCGGAAATTGAAGGTGAAGGTAATGTAATCGAATCAATGAAAGAATTAAGTATTTAGTGATATTATGGCTTGTGTACTATATTAAAAGTATGTACCGTATTCGTGCTTATTTGTAAGCATTATTTGTGCTTTTTTAATATCTGATGGATCTTTATTGAAAGGATCTTATTGAAAGAAATTCTGTAAAAAATAGTTTGTAATTTTAACTCAAAGACGTTGAGTAGGTATATTTTCTGAGCATGCAAATGTTAAAATTAACATTTTTGCATGTCTAAAAAATCTACTCAACGTCTTTGTGTTAAAATCAACTTTTTTTTTTCACAATGTAACGTCACAAAGTTATATGATGGCATCATGTAATTAATGTTAGTAAATTCCATGTAACGGGTTGTTCCAAAACATTACGATAACGTTTAATG
>NW_017278817.1:0-653 GCF_001594065.2 Cyphomyrmex costatus | reverse complement strand
TAGAGTGGGACTATTCCATCAATTTCAACTTTGGAGCAATACGAAAATTTACGATAGCGAACATCTCTTTACAGTGGCGTGTTCTTATCTCATAATTACATTATACAATCGTGATTGCTCCTTGAGAGCACAAGCACAATCTTTAAATAATCAATATGTAATGAAATAGAAATATTATCGCGAGAAATGAACGAAAAAGCCCCGCTCTATTCTAAATAAGATATTAATGACAAGTGTTTGATAAGCAAAAGACATGTTGGCGTTTATTGACTTGAATGTTTTAAAAAATAAAAAAATGATGTTAGTTAATTGCTAATGCAGAATCGTTTATACTAATATATACTGCGTATATAATAAACGATTCTAAGTTTATGCCTAATGCAGATGATTTGCATTAATTTATCGCTTGTATTTATTCGTCTATGATAAAAGAGAATATAAATAGCATTGGCTATTTAAGCGCTAAAACATTGGAGAAGCAATTTAATTTTTTAAAATTGTAAATGGTACGTACGTAAAAATCACGTTATTAAAATACTTTTTACTGCGTGTAAGATGCAAGTAAAAAAAAAAGGATTAATGTCGTTTCATCATCAGTTTTCCTTATTATTTAAATATAATTAGTACTATCTTTACTCTCTTTTATGTCAAGA
>NW_017278816.1:0-474 GCF_001594065.2 Cyphomyrmex costatus | reverse complement strand
TATTTAATAAAGTTTATTTGAAGTTAAAAATAATATAAAAGGAAAGTGATTGATAATTTATTTACTGCTCCCGAATCCTTGGTGGATCCCGAATCCTGTGCCGACACTGGCGGCACAACAACGTTGATCACCGCTCTCTTTGATATAATTTCCTCAGGGAGTTTGATGTGACATCCCGCGCGCAGAGGATTTAGTTTATTCGCGTTCACTGTTAGATTTAGTATACGCGACAGTGCCCAGCCGCTATCGCGTTCTTGAAACTCTTCGAGCGATGCGAGGATTGGTTCGATGACGCGTGACACGTACCACTCGCGCTGATCGGTGCATCGATATATTTCAAAGTTCCGGGTGGCGATGCTCTTGTATGCGCGTTTGTTACCCGCTACGAATTCACCATTAAATACTGTATTTTTTATCTTTATAGAGTCATATCTCCGCATAATACACTGTACACGCTCGAGCACAATTTCACTC
>NW_017278815.1:0-635 GCF_001594065.2 Cyphomyrmex costatus | reverse complement strand
AGAAATATGTAATAAACTTTAATGTAATTTGTATATGTATAAAATTTTTATATAATAATAATAAGGCACGTATAATAGAAAGTATTAAAAAAGTATAGAAGTATTAAAGCTGAAGTTGAACTTCCAAAGTATAGGAAGTATAGGAAAGTATAGGAAAAAAAGTATAGGAAGACAAAGAAAATACTGTACGATATGTAATGTATATTATAATATTTCCACAGTTTTTCATGTATGTTTCTTTTCAAGAGCAGGAGTTGGAAAGAAACATCTCATTGAATACCATGTTCTGACTTGCAAATGCAGCAAGACCGCACCATTATAAAATTGCAACTTTTAATTTGTAAATTAATGTATGTACAATAATCCGCTGCAATCCGTCGAAGCTCTCGTTATCATTCTCACTTAATACTCTCGGATATCTATCTTCGTTGCTCTTGGCTACTCCCCGACCTGCCGCGACGACCAATCAATTCATTACTAGAAAAGAAGAGAACTACTCTGCGACTAGAGTCTCTATACTAAGAGTCTGGCCAAGGTTGTCATCCAGCGTATTGGTTTCGACAAAATATGATAGAGCCAATGAAGTGTCTCGAATTAATATCTTGGACGCGGTATCATTCAATTAGTAAGAATCA
>NW_017278814.1:0-596 GCF_001594065.2 Cyphomyrmex costatus | reverse complement strand
CCAGCGGAATCTACAGCGCGGAAGACCTCGACAGGCTTCGTGCACACATCATGTTCCCTGTCGGACGACCATCTATCATGAACACCATCGCCCGAGGTGCTATGGGCAATGAAATCCCCGCAGGCAGCATTTCATTATCAAATCTGCTGGACGAAAATTCGTTAAACAGAATAGTCGATTCAGCTGGTAGACGAGTCTGGGCAGGATTCGTCACTTTCGGCTCTGCGAGCGCTGGAGTCCTCGCTATTTTTATAATCATACGGATCACGAAGCTGGTCATCGATACTTTAATTCATGGGTATGCGCTGCATACTATGTACGGATGGAGTATCCATCTAATTGGAGCCGTCTGGAGTTCTGTGACGCATCTGCTTCTGCACCTGGGCACCAAGACAAGGAAGGAAACATCAGGAACATTGCCGGAAGAACCACAGAATCCTTTACCTTCCCCTTCGACGACCGAAACTCTGCTCCCCTGCCCAGTCCCCCCCAGTGCTTCGACAAACGTCGATATTATTAAAGACAACGAACCACCTATACGAGTGAAAGAATACTCTTACTCTGCTTTGCGCGAGTATCTACGTAAAAATGTGCAG
>NW_017278813.1:743-1035 GCF_001594065.2 Cyphomyrmex costatus | reverse complement strand
CTCGCCCGGGTGGTGGAGACTCTGTTCCCGACAGTGGTCGGGGACGTCCCACCGTACTCCGGTTCGCCGGAGGACTGGCCGGGTGCGTTGGCCGACGTCATGGAGGAAGAGCTAGCGCTGGTGGCGCGAAGACTTCGGGGCCGTCCGAAGGCGCCGGGACCCGACGGGGTCCCTGGCCGTGCCTGTGCCGTTGCGATGGGGGTGCTGGGGCGGAGGCTGAAAAATTTCTTCAGCCTCTGCCTCAGACAGGGCCGATTCCCCGCTGAGTGGAAGACGGCGCACTTGGTCCTCC
>NW_017278813.1:0-660 GCF_001594065.2 Cyphomyrmex costatus | reverse complement strand
GGGCCGCGTCGTTGAGCACCTGGCGCGGACTGGCCCGGACTTGTCGCCGGGCCAGTACGGCTTCCGCGAGGGGCGTTCGACCGACGACGCGCTTCGTCAGATCCGCTGCCTCGTGGAGGCCGTGGTAGTCGAGGGGGGTGTGGCGTTGGCGGTGTCCTTGGACATCGTCAACGTCTTCAACACTCTCCCGTGGGGTGTGGTGGTGCGGGCGCTCGAGGAGCATGCCGTGCCGCCGTACCTCACCGTGGAGATCGCGGATTACTTCCGCGACAGGGCGCTGGTGTTCACCGTTAAAGGTGGACTCCGGTGCTGCAGGGAGGTGTCGTGCGGTGTTCCGCAGGGGTCGGTCTTGGGGCCACTCCTGTGGAACATAGGGTACGACACCGTATTCCGCGGGGCGCTCCCCTTTGGCTGCCGCCTGGTGTGCTACGCTGACGACACGCTGGTGGTGGCCGGCGGGGACAGCTGGGAGTCGGCTCGGAGAAGGGCCGATCTCGCGGTGGCCGGGGTGGTCCGGGCTATAGGAGGGTTAGGGCTGGAGGTGGCGCCCCAGAAAACAGAGGCGATGTTCTTTCATGACGGGTCTCTGGGGGCGCTGCCTCCGGCCAGGATCACAGTGGGCGGTACGGCCGTCGAGGTCGGGACCGAGATGAAGTATCT
>NW_017278812.1:9763-12704 GCF_001594065.2 Cyphomyrmex costatus | reverse complement strand
AACATATTTATATAACGATTACATTCCTTTAAACATTTCTCCTGTAACCTCTGTGTGTGTATATACAGTGGATGATTAAGATCGATAAGAGGTATAGAAGAACAACTGCTACAGAAGGCAGTAAAATGTCAGTACGACAATCAACAGGACAGTACGACAGTCAAATGTTAGGATGATAGTCTTTTACATCATGAGGTCATAGGAACACTGAAAACTGTAATTCGCTACAATACCATCTCGTGCCAGCCGCTGCTGAAACTAAAAGAATAAGAATTATATGAAAAAGAAAGGAATGGAAGATAGTATATTAATATGATGATACATTAGAGCAATTCTTTCGTATCACAGGAAAAAAGTATATCTTAAGATTTTATTGTGTAAAAATTTACCTGCTTTATCATTTTCTCCATCTTAAGAAAATGATCTTGGGCCCCATATCCTCACTGTGAAATCATCTAATACGGAAGCCATTATTTGATAATAGCGATCGGGGTAGCATAGACGAAAGGTACAGGGGCGACGGCCTTGACGGCAACGACGGCGAGTTCTTTGCGGACTACGGCGTTAAATCTATTGACTGGGTCAGCGGCGTAGTCGACATTTGACTGTATTGACTATTATATTAATTATCTTATATTTATAGAGTGCTTTCCATTTGATGATACAAGTCGATACAAGTGTCTTTCTACTTTTATTACTCTCTGAATGTCATGAATAGAACGACGCTTGTGTCGACTTGTGTCTAGTATCTTACCAAAAACGAGACCTGATTAATGTTCGTAGGAGGAGAGGTAGTGGCAGCGATAGTGGCAAATGGTAGCGATAATGAAAAATTAACAGAAGGAACACCAATGATATTTCGGATGGCTTTTACATTGTGCTTCATTCAAGATTCAGTCATTCTCATTCATTAATTCATTCATTTCATTCATTAATGAGAGTTGTTCACATTCATTCAATATCAAACATCATCTATACATACATTCTTAACCATGGAAGTCACATACGATTAATATCGTGTGACACTTCCATGGTTCTCTATCACAGCATTTAATCTTTGGGGCATAGATGTAACTAAGTTCTGGAACAATTCAGGCCTCGCACGGAAACCTTCCCATACATTTAACACGTGTGCCTCGAGTGCCTCGCGTGTTCTCACAATGTTTGGATTCCATTCTTGTGCAATTATACCCCAAAGATTTTCTATTACATTTAAATCTGGGGATTTGGCTGGCCAATTCAACGTCTCAAGGTTGGGTTGCATAGCCAGCCAATCCTGAACAATTCTCGCTCGATGCACTCCTGAATTATCCTGAACGAAAGGAACGGACGGTAGATCAGGAAATGCTTCTGCAACATATGGCAGCATCACATCGGACAAGATGTGGATGTATTCCTCACCGTTCATGTGCGGTGTGGTACGCACTAATGGCCCAGGATCATGTGAGGACATACATCTCCAAAATGCCAACGTGATGCGTCCAGATCGTTGGCGGAAACGAATATTCTTATCTGAATACCTCGTTCCTCTCGTTCTTTACAGTGATACACGCCCTAACTCATCCGTAGAAAATACCTTTTCATCCGAAAAAATGGTATTTCTCCATTCATCCTCCCATACTAAATGCTCCAAGGCAAAAGCTATCCGTTGATCCTTATGACCTTCTGTTAATCGTTCATTTTGAGCCGGAGAATGATGGTGGTATCCACTTTCTTTCCACCTGCGTCTCACGGTTTTTAAACTACAATTAATATTCGTTTCCACTTGCCGCGCTGTGCGAAATCCGGTCTCCTGCACTAAGGTGAGCAGACGTTGGTCTTCCTCGGTCGTAGTGCAACGTGGCCGTCCTGTTATCTGCCGAGGATTTATGTGGCCTCCAATTTCTCTTTGATGTAATAATCTATATATTGTGCTCTTCTATAATATAATAAATAAATATTTTACAAATTAACTCAGTAAACACGAACTATTAGCAACATATTTTAGTCAACAAAATATAATATATTAAATATATATAATACACATAATATGCATATATACATGCATATATACATGCATATATACATACATATATACATATATATATATATATACATATACATTATACATATACCCACTTTCTATTTTACATTATATGTTTGTATGAATATCTTACATTAACATTACACAATCACGAAACTTCTGTAGGTGTTAATCCTGCATGTAAATACGCAAGAATCGCACCTCTAACATGCTGTGGAGTTGGTCCAGGCATTTTTATATTATTTGTTGTTACATATGACAACAAATAATAAAGGTAATAAACAAAACAATTTACTAAAATATTGCAAAGTAGATAACTTCATACATAAAAACGAAATACTTGCACATGTAAATGCAAAATTAACACCTACATAAATTTCAAAATTGTAAAAACGGATTATCAAAACATGTTTAAAAAAAAAAATTAATATCAAAAGAGAACATCTGTATATTTGCCATACAGTAAAATCGAAGGCACTTTACCGTTTCAGTTTCCAAATAATATAGCCGGTTACTTTTTTAACAAGACAAATTTAAGATATATACATATGAACAACTAACCGAGGATCTCATAGCTTATACTTTTACCAATGTTTAAAATAGACACGATTATTAAAAACTGTAATCTTTCATTATAGATAGACTGCCCTATCATATAATAATAATTTTTGAACATGGCCGGAGACACTACCGTGTCTCCTGATATATATAATTTTCCCACAAGTACACGATTTTCAAAGATTTTTGAAGACTCCATGGGAAACATTCTTTATTTACCATTACTGTTATAACATATCATTAAAATGAAAAGGTCAAGCCATGTTCAAAAATAGATCCTCGCAAATTAAAAAACCCAACAAATTTAAACCTTTGAAAACTAACCGCAAAAATTTGATCCTTCCTAAATTAAAACGATTA
>NW_017278812.1:0-629 GCF_001594065.2 Cyphomyrmex costatus | reverse complement strand
GAAATTCCGGCAAAAGGAATGCGCGAACACAGCGGACGAATTCCTGATCGCGACGGCCAGTGAGTAGTAACAACAAAAAAAAAAGGGGGCGAGGAAAAGGCTGCCACGTAGGGAGGCGCACAGTTCCCTTGATTCCAAATCGTTGAGGGGAATACTACTCACTGGGGGGACGGACTCGCGTTTGAGGGGAATACTACTCACTGGGGGTGAGATATCGCGACGAACGTTACTTATGATACGCGACGCGTGCACGAATATCGCGCGAAGCAATCGAGACACTCCCTCTTGCGCTTGCACATACACACACAAAGGAAAATAAAATAAAATAAAATGAAAGGAGCAGTTAATAAAGACGATAGTTTACCATTGTTCACTTGACTATGTGTATAAATTTATTAATGTAACTCGTTAATAATCCGAAAAAAAAAAAGAATAAAGAATAACTAGAGAAAGAGGCCGACAATCTACGAATTAATTATCAGGATAAGAGAAACTAACTTAATAATAAGAAATTAAGTAATTGTTCGCTTCGAGTTGAATATTTAATTGAATTGTACTACGCACGTTACGAGCGCAAAAATCGTTGAAGGGAATAAAAATTTGTCGAACACGACGGAACGCGCACTATT
>NW_017278811.1:0-547 GCF_001594065.2 Cyphomyrmex costatus | reverse complement strand
CACACACACTTTCCACGTTTAACGCTTTTTCACCGATCGCTCCTCGTACCAACAGCGTCGTGAAGCGACGTTGGCCTTTCGTGGACGATACCCCAGAAATTATTCAAGCGATCCGTAGTTACGTTTAATCCTTTCGAACGTTTTCCTTTTATGATCTCTACCTCCGTAACGACATAAAACGACGTAGTCCTGTCACGGTCGCCATTTGGAAAAGTGTTTCTAGATCAACATCGGTCATTCGTTGTCGCCATTTGATAAGTTTATCTTTACCACGCATTAACTTAGTCTCAGTTAACATCTATTTATCGCGCTACGACCGTGTCAACGTAGAAAACCCTCCTCATTTAACGTGCTCTCGTTGTTACAGCCTTTTCGGCTCGAGATTGAACCACGGCAGATTCGTTTCGTAACTCTTGTTACCTAACTGATTTCTCAGCCTCCATCGCTAATACATCTGTAACCGAACACCGGTCTGTTCGACAAACCCGGCTATTCGTTCGTTCCCATTGTCCGGTCGCCACGTCTTTTGACCCGCCAAAGACGAAGG
>NW_017278810.1:3165-6719 GCF_001594065.2 Cyphomyrmex costatus | reverse complement strand
CCAACCCTTTGAGCGGATCGAATCCCAAATTAATATCTTGTTGCACCGAGAGGTACAACATATTTTTCCTAT
Source organism: Cyphomyrmex costatus (assembly GCF_001594065.2). NCBI lineage: Eukaryota > Metazoa > Arthropoda > Insecta > Hymenoptera > Formicidae > Cyphomyrmex > Cyphomyrmex costatus. Next base: position 6,647 of record NW_017278810.1, on the reverse strand, counting down.
TTTATTAAAGTCTATTACAAGATAAAAATACGTTAAATAAAGGATAAAGTAAACTTATACTATTATATCATACATACTAAAGTCTAAATACATATTACGAAAATAAATCTAAGTTTGTAAATTGTCAGTAAATCTTAAAATGTTTATAAATGTTTTTGAATTGTATCGTGTTTTATAATGCTGATAATTTTCATATGAAAAAGAACTGAACCAAGATCTGTAATATATTAACAAAAAAATTTTTTAATACTACCCAAAACAGTTCTCATATGACTTACTTTTTTTAATATAAGGTTCTATTCTTTTTCTTAATATTTGAAATATTTATAAGTTTTAATTGCTTACATAATATACGAAAAATTATCAATAATAAAATAAACTAATTTGGAAAATTGAGAAAAAGATAATAGTGTAATAAGTACGGACAATGTTTTAGCTAAAATATTATATAAAATAAGCATACTTTTCTATTTTGTAACATCCATTAAATAATAATACATGATTACTTTCTAATTATAGGATTTTGTAAATTTATTAGACCTGCTACGATAGTTACAACATTATCAATATAAGACATTGTGTTCCAGTCGAGACAAGAATGAGGCTCTAATATTTTATATTCACGAACTCTTCTAATCACTCTTTCGATGTGAATTCTTAAACTTGCTATGCTTTTGGTTTTTAATACTTCTTGTCTTGTAAGTTTTGTAGAAGTAGAGATAGACGGTGGACGAAGCAGCTCACACTTTTTCTGATTTAAAATTGTTTGTATTTGTTTGAACCCTCTGTCAGCCATAATTCCGCATTTTTCTGGTAAAATATGCATTATTTTACTTTCTTGAAATAATAAAGTGTCACTGATCCTGCCTCCATATCCAGAAGATAAACAAATAATAAATCCATCAGGAGCGCAAGCTATTAAATATTTTAAAGTATTACATTTCTTGTATTCCGACCAAGTCAAAGCTTGTTGCACTGAATTAGATGGTTTTTCAATTTCAATTTCAAACGCATCTATAATAGCACATACATGGCTGTAGTATGCACGAAATGCCACTGGTAAATTCTTTTTTATGCTACTTGGATCTGGACAGTACACAAGAGTTTTCAAATAATGCGCTAAGGGTTTTACTGTTTCATTAAATACTTTACTAGCTTGCGATGTTGATAAACCAAACTGATCTCCTAATCGACTAAATGTATCATTTATTCTTATTTTCATCAGAGTTAAATGGATGTCATTAATATTGCATTTAGTTGAAAAATGTAATAAATCAATAATCCACAACCATTCGTTGTCAATTCCAATATATTTCTTTGCATTCATACTAATGAAGTATCTCGTTATATTTAAAGCAGCTACTTTCATTTCTTTTTTATTTTCTTTTTTTCCTCACTACTTGATGAGTGCTTATATTCATTGGAAGAAGGTAAATATTGATATTCATTTGAACTTATTATTGAACAAGATACTGAACTAGAAGTAGAATTTACTGCCTCTGATGTTTTAAATAATGATTTTATCGGTGAACACATTTTATTGACTTGTATTTGGCATTGGCAAGATGCATCAACCATACAAGGCGTGCACATGACAGATTTACTTCGAACATGAGGCTTTACTAATTTTGTATATACTTGCTGTGACGTCGTGTTTTTTTGTTGTGGGGTCGGACGTCGCGCGAGGGGCCCGTTTTGCTAATACCAATTGCCCCACATGGTAGCTGGGGTCCGGTGGAGGGCAAAATACCGCCAGGCGCATCAGCCGGTTAAAAGGCTGGTTGCTGACTATGGTCGGCTTTCCCTTATGTGTTTCCACCGTCTTAGACGTCGGTTCCGCGTGTTCTGGTCGTCCGCGGCGAAGTACCTCCGCCTTCCTCACGTAGGGCTTCCCTTTTACCCAAATCGCTCCCGGCTCGTACGCCCCTAAGTTCCCGGGCACCGGGTGATACACAGGGACCTCCCGGTGGGTCCAGCCGGGATCAAGTACAGCGCGCGGATCAAAATCAGCGAATTTATGGTACTCGCGCACTAGGCGCCGGTACGCCATCCTACGTCCCGAATCCCTTCTACGGGGCATTTACCTCTTCCTGCAACCATTATCGGATGTGTTGGGTAACCCGGATTCACGAGTGGACCAGCGATCGCTGTCGTTATTTTAAAACTAAATGGCTATCCCCGAGAAGAAGCGTAACCGGAAGAAACGGGGTGCGGCTTTGTGTTGTCGAAAGCCGCTGCAGCCCCGCTCCATAGGCGGCCGGAGTTTGTCTTGAAACTCGCGGCGGCCCTTTCCGGAAAGGCCTCCGAGCACCTCGAACTCCAAGCCGAGATTCGAGTGAGTAGCGAGCTAACGCGGTGGCGTCTTCAGGAGGAACGAGGGGCGGCTTTGTAGTTCTCGAAAGCCGCTAGAGCCTCGCTCCATAGGCGGCTGGAGTTTGTCTTAAACTCGCAGCGGCCGTTCCCAGAGAGGCCCCCGAAACAACGCGTTTTCAATATAATTTATCACTCTCCGAGAATCCAGATCACTTAACATTTATGGACACCACAGACGATCACGAAACACTTAGGCACTTTATTTGCCGAAACATTATGACACTAGAGAGGTAATTGAATTGAGTAAGAGAAAAGTTGAACAAAAAGAAAAGAGGTTTATTTCACTGTTTTTACTTACACAAAGAAGAAAAGAGAAAAAAAAAGAATTGATTGTTACTAACGCGAGTAAAGTGTTGATATATATATATATTACGGGCACCGATATTGTTCGAGTTTATCGCTGGTTTAATAAAGAATACAAAAATCAAATTAACAGTATTCGCGACCAAACTTTGTAATTTCGTTGAAACTAAATTCGAAAGAAGTCCGCCAACCGAAATGTGAAGCTAAGAGCAAAGTGCGAATTAGTTACTTGGAAACGAAGTGCGCTGCGCTCTTAGCGGACACGGTTTATATACAAGTCAAGGGGTGATCCCCGCGAGGACAAGGGGGATTGTCCTTTCCGGAAGCTGCGTCACGAATTTCTGTTTCCAGAATCGTCTGGAAAATTCTCGGAACTTCTGTTTAGGTCGAATGGTGATGCTGAGCGGTGAGGGGAATTGACCCCCCAAGGTGTAGCTTATTTACCGGTATCATTCTGTATTTTTCTATTTATTAATTTCTATTAATTTTCAATAATTAGCAGTTAATTTCGGGAGGCTACACATTGGTGGGCACAGCCCCCGCAAGGCACAACACTGTGGTGCAATTTCTGCATCTTATTGACTATTGATTTAAGCGGTAATTCGCTCGAACAGTTGCTCTCGTTTTTATGCACGTAGTTATGCCGTATGTATCGGCTCTTTGTTTCGGCTCGCTATGCCTCATCGCGTTACCTCATTATTTATTTAGGAGGTTTTTAATTAAGATACTCAAGCGAAATGACTAGTATTTGTTGTTACTATATTATTTATCGACTGATATTGATTTTATACTTAAGTGATTACGGG
>NW_017278810.1:0-2498 GCF_001594065.2 Cyphomyrmex costatus | reverse complement strand
AAAAAAAAATTTATTTATTTTATCTGTATGTCCTTGCTTGTGGCGGTTTTACAACTAAATCTTATATTTAGAGAAAAGTAACTGGCTTGTTCTTTAGCTTCCAAGAAAAAAACTAACAATAAAATAAAATAATTGTAAAGAGCAAAAGCCTAAAAGAGGAATTATGAGAAGAAGCCAATTAGTTTTAATTTCATTCGCCTGAGCTTATGGCATGTATTATTTACAAAAAAAAATTTATAAAGTATAGAATAATTCTAACTGTAACTGAGTTCTTTAACGGAATAAAGAGAAATAAATATGTACATGGTAGAGGCATATATATATATACTTACATGAGTAGTAGTTATAATGTGTACTTGTATGTATATATTTGCTTAATTAAAATTAATTGCTTATTAAGAATTAATTAATTTCTATAACCATTGCGGCTATTACTTCGTGGATCTGTTATTCTAGAAATAATTCAATCTTAGTCGATAGTAATTCTTGGAGTTACCCGATTTTCCATCACATTCGTACTCTGCAGAACATTGAAATATTCGCTTAAAATTTAATTGCTATTAATTAGCAGAGAGGCGGTCTATTCCTTCAGACACCGGATGTGTTGAAATGAGCTCGCTTAAGGCGGTTAGTATGCACTATTCGTGTGCAATTTTCCCTTATTTTTAGCCTTACGTTACCATTATCAAGTACCTCGATAATTACAAAAGGTCCTACATATTCTCCGTCGAACTTACGCGTTTTTCTTTCATTCAACATTAAGACTTCATCACCTATATTAAAAGTTTCCTTATTTATTTTTTTATCGTAATAAAATTTCGACTTCTGTTTCGCCTTTTCCAGATTTGCCCTAGCTATGAGTTGAATATCGGAGATATCTGAAAACAGATTTAATAAATATTGATAATAAGTGTCCGGGTGACTTTCTTGTGACATTCCTGAAGGTGTTCGAGCTGGAGTGCCAAAGACAAGTTCGTGTGGGCTGAATCCAGTGCCTTCATGGATTGAAGTGTTGTAAGAAAAATTTGCTCTGTCAATTAATTCGTCCCATTCTTCCTTACGATTCAGTAAACATTTTATATATTCCGCTAAAACATGATGCGATCTCTCCAGTGATCCATTACTTTGTGGGTGAAAGGCAGTCGTACGAAGTTGTTGAATGTGGAACTTTTTCGTAATGCTCTTCATCAGATGACTCAAAAAATTAGTACCCTGGTCAGTAAGTATGCTTCGAGGGCATCCGTACTTACAAATAAAATTGTTGATAAACGCCATTGCTGTACTTTCTGCAGTTGCATCTGTGAGTGGTACATAAACGGAATATTTAGTTAATAAGTCTTGCATAGTGAGCACGTACCCGTTTCCTCGTGCTGTTCGGGGTAACGGTCCGACTATGTCAAGGGCGACCTTGTCAAAGGCGCGTCCTGGAGTGTCCGTAAGTATCATGGGTTGTCTTGTTTTTCTTCTTACCAATTTTTGCAGTTGGCAGGTACGACAATTTTTTATGTAGTCTTGTATTTGTGATTTCATGTTATTCCAGGTGAATTGTTGTTTTATACGCAAATATGTTTTTGTTACTCCTTTATGTCCTCCGACTGCCGATTCATGATTTTCTGCTATAATTTTTGTTCTATCTTCTACTGGTGGAGTAATAGTGGCTCCTTGACAAACCGATATAGACACCGGGCGATCAGAAAATGTTTTACGAAAATAATGCAGTATATTTTGCCAGTTAATTGAGTCTAATTTTTCTGTCTTCGTGACACTGAAGGTATGTAAGTTTAATTCGGTTGCAACATCTAACAAGGATGCGAAGCATTCTGATAAAATATTTTTATCGAGTTTAGTGCTTGGTCTTTCTTTTATAATTAAAGCTATTATATGGCGGCCAGGGAAAGATGAAGATATTACGCGTGCCCTTCCTAACGTTAAGTTGTCTACTGGTGGCAATTTTCCATCTTTAGTGAGTTCTCTTGCTCCGTTATCACAAGGCGTTTGATTAGAGGTTAACATAATAATTAAATTATCGTTGCGATCAGAAAAGCGAATATCTGTTTCTTTAATGATGCAAGGTGAGTCTTGATCATCTGTAAAAATTTCATGTTCGTTATCTGATAATGGAGATTCTGAATCAGATGTTTGTTCGTTACTGTTATTATCGTTGTCGTCGTCAGTTTGGTTTTCCGGCAAGATGAAATCTTCTTCTGGAGCTCTTGGTTGGTGAAATATTAGAAAGTCCTCGTCAGGTGAGCGCACCTTGGCGGTTATAGCTGTACCTTGTGCTTCTTCGGCGTCAAAAGAGTCGTCTGAATCTTGAGAGAAGTCATGTGAAGGTTCGGTGGGTACTGACCTTCGAGATCGCAGATTATATCTTGAAGTGCATGGAGCTGGTAACTCCTCAGCTTGTAATTCTGGTGCTTGAATGACATTTTTAATTTTATTATCTCTTCTTGTAGTATGTGAAGCCTTATTTTCGTTATTAGTTGACAAGTTTGAAT
>NW_017278809.1:0-634 GCF_001594065.2 Cyphomyrmex costatus | reverse complement strand
AAGCAGCGGGAGCAGATGAACTGAGAAATGAAGTATGGTTGGCAGGAGGTGTGAAGGTAGAGAGGAAGTTGAAAGAGGTTATAAATAAAGTATGGAAAGGCGAGGGATTTCCGGATAAATGGAGGGTGGGGGTAGTAGTACAATATGGAAGAGGGGAGAGAGGAATATAGTATCAAATTATAGAGGAGTGACACTTACGAATACGGCATATAAAATATACGCGAGTATACTAAACGAGGAGATAGTAAAGGAATTGGACGAGAAAGAGGAGTGGGGAAGAACGCAAGCGGGATTTAGAAAGAATAGAGGGACAATAGGTAATATAAGAATTTTGAAGCACATAATTGGAAGAAGAATAAGTAAGGGAGAAAAGTTATGGGCGTTTTTTATGGATTTAAAGGCAGCGTTTGACAAATTGGATAGGGAAATATTATGGGATATGATGAGGAAAAGAGGGATATCAGAGGTATTAATAGAAAGAGTGAAAGAGATATACGAAGAAACAAGATGCAGAGTAAAAATCTATAAAAAAGAAACGAAGGAATTCTGGGTTAAAAAAGGGGTAAGACAAGGATGTCCGTTGAGCCCAACACTTTTTAATATCTACATAGCGGATATAGAGGAGGAAATGAAG
>NW_017278808.1:0-492 GCF_001594065.2 Cyphomyrmex costatus | reverse complement strand
TCAATTATCAATCAGTAAAAAGAATCAAATCAAATCGTAAAATACAGTATCAGTAAAAAAAAATGAATATAATGTAAGAGTCAATTATAAATTAGTAAAGAGAGTCAATTCTCAAGGTAATAAATTGATTATGAATATAATGTAAAATTACAACATATTGTACGTACATCATATCTATATTGTTAATTTAGTAACAATTAAATTAAAAAATAATTAATTACCTTGTAATTGTATCGAAATACAATTATAATTAAAATAAGTTAGAAAAATGCGAAGAGAGAGTTATTATAAGATGTTGACAATAAACAATTTAAAATAAGAATAACCGAACATCTCAAGTACAAAGGAAATACAAATGGAAATAAGGGGAAAAAATTAGGAAGCGGTAAAAGTGTAATAAAGTGGGAATAAAAGTGAAAAAGAAAAGGGAATTTACGAAGGAGAAAGAGAGTTAATTATCTGAGAATAAGATTCTGGTAAAGCCTCTGTATC
>NW_017278807.1:0-827 GCF_001594065.2 Cyphomyrmex costatus | reverse complement strand
AGACTCGCGCCAATTCTCGCATGTACTCGAGATACGTGAGATCTATTCATATAGCACCTCGCTTTAAGACACCTCCAGACGTCTAAGGCAGGCTCCCACTACAATACCTTACTGATGAGTCCAGTAGTGGGGGCCGGGACGAAACGCAGCAGTGGATGACAATATTTTTGAATAGACAAAACGGAGCCAAAAATTAATAATAGCGGCATGATATTCGGAATGCATAATGAGTCTCAACGCCGTCAAGTAATCTCAAAATCATCCACCGAGTTGGTAGCGCGATGTAAGGGAAAAGTAATAACACGATTGCGAATAATTAATTAATATTCGATTAAAAACTGATGCTAGAAATAACATTGCAATCACGTTGTTGCCTCCGAGCTGATTTATGTTAAATAATCTATTTTTCACGCGGAAATCACTACGAATTTCGCTACCAGCGAAAATAATGTGTGGGTCGCGAAAGCACGCTGACATCGAACTACGATATGATTCCGCGATGACAGGTACGCCGAAACTCTATAATGAAAAAATTAACTCTGGAATACGACATGTACCTGCGCCTCCTCACCTGCTAGCGATTAATCGTTATGCGTTCGATAAAATCACAATCTATGGTTATACTAAATCTCAGAACGATGCGATTACCAATTGCTGAGAAAACTGAAAATTAAGAAAATTTTTTAATGCTCATCTTTTTTGGAAATTCGGCGTTTTCACACGCCGCAATCACCAAGCTGGCCCTATATTAATAAGTGACAAATCAGCGTTCGCGATCATTCCCGTTCTATTTCTCATCATTATAATACTACAATATACTCGTGCGT
>NW_017278806.1:0-836 GCF_001594065.2 Cyphomyrmex costatus | reverse complement strand
TTCCCCCTAAGAGCTAAAAAAACCCCTAAATCTAGGGGGAAACCCCCTAATCTGGCAACACTGGTGTCAAGCTAAAGAAAACCTTTCTGATGTTGACTACAAATCTGCACGAAAACGAAAAATAATAAGAAGAAAACAAGTCGATGATGGAGATGCCCTTGATGCAACGGAGAATTGGTCTCCTAGGGAAAACTTTAAAATTACATCATTTACTCCAATGATCGATGCGCTGTACAGTAATTTGGAAGACAGATCTACGATTTACAAACATGTTTCTAACATGTTTTCGTTTTTAATAAATTTAAACGCATCGGAAAAAGAAATCCAAAAAGGTTTATCCATTTTGAAGTAAGAATTTCCAGAAGATGTTCAATGTGATTTTTCCAGCGAAGTTAAACATTTTCATATTTACGTAAAAAATATTTATCCGGAAGAAAAAAATGTAGGTCATGAAAAATTATATCAGATTATATTTCAAGAAAAAATTGCAATTGCATTCCCAAACGTAGAAGCTATTTTGCGTTTGTTTTTAAGCCTAATGGCGACAAATTGTTCAGGCGAACGATCTTTCTCGAAATTAAAGAGAATTAAAAATTATTTAAGAACAACGATGAGTCAATCACGGTTAGTGGATTTGACGATAATGTCCATTAAATGCGACAAATTGCGATCATTATCATTTGATGACGTTATCGAGGAATTTGCGGCAATTAAAACAAGAAAAAAATGTAGATCGCTGTATAGTTCTGTTGATTTTCTGATATAATATATTACAACAAATAATAGAATCTTATTTTACGACCGTACATTGTTAAACAATAACAAGAAAGAAGGAA
>NW_017278805.1:0-548 GCF_001594065.2 Cyphomyrmex costatus | reverse complement strand
TATTAAAATATATTACAACATTAAAATGTGTATATTAACTTTTAGATGAATTTAGTAGATTATGTTGCAACAGAAACTAGTCTTTATAATGATTAATCTCAACGCACAGTAGCAGTTCGACAATTGTGCCAGTCGACGCACTTGGTGCGAACATACATTATCGAAACAAACACGATTTTATGAAAAAAACTTGTCAATTTTATTTTTAACATATTATATGAAACAAATATGTAATTGCTTAACAATTGAAACACTACATAAAAGGTTTGTGACGCTAACGTTTAAACTTGACAAAAAACTTCGTAATGCAAGGATAATGCTTCGGGAGAATCGGACATACCGTGGCCGCAACATTGGTATTTATGGAAATAATGTTAAAATATATGTCTTTATAGCATTGTCCACCAAAATTGATACAAAACTAAATGAAGAATCATTTCATAAAGAGTGAATAAATTTCTTTCCATGCATAGAAACGATGGTATGTCGATGTTATGTCCGGGTTAGCGAGGAGGAACGCGTCGGACGCGGTGTGAAATCGTTCGTTG
>NW_017278804.1:0-1490 GCF_001594065.2 Cyphomyrmex costatus | reverse complement strand
TTGAGTCAAATTTAGTTTAATTCTTGAGGACATACACAATAAAATATAAATTTAGTTTACTTTTGAACTAAAAAATGACTTGAATTTTAAACATATTGCAGTTAAAAATGACATATTATTTTATTATTTAACCTATAAGATTGGTGATTGTTGTTTCACATATGACACATTTTTGTTATTTTCTAATAATGTCTTAATTACACTACTTTTAACGAATATTGCGATAGAGTCAAATGCCGAAACCTCATTATGGGGAATAAGAATCCGTATTGAACATTAATTTTATTTTAATTTTATTAGCAGAGTGAATATTAACAAAAAAATACAGAAAAGCACAGGATATTTTATTTTCTTTCTAAACATGCCTCGGCTTGCTGAAATTTAATCTTCATTCCCGTCAAGCTTCATTGACAATGTTGCGATTCTCTCGATTAGTAATTACCCTAGGTCAACCTTGACCAGGTCTCCGACGATAAGAATTTGTTTCTTGGTACCGACTAAAAACACCATAGGTACCATCGAGCGATTAATACCGATTCTTATTGTTACGGCGCTTTGACTCAATCCCTCCTCTAGCAGGGCCATCATTTGAGCAGATTGAATTTCAATAAGCCGAGGCATATCTAGTAAGAAAATAAAATATCCTGTGCTTTTCTGTATTTTTTTATTCACTCTGCATAATGAAATTAATGTTCAATACGGATCCTTCTCTATAATGAGGTTTGGGCATTTAACTCTATCGCAATATTCATTAAAAATGTTTGAATAACTTCAAAATGGCATTACTCGGTCAAAAAAAATCGTAGAAAATCGAATTTTTTTTTCAAATTGTTTATTGAAATGTAAACTTTACGATGGTCTAAGTGGTATTTTTGAAAAAAAATAGGGGCGATCCAGGTAGCGCGTCAAACAATCAAATTTTTAAAGAAAAAAAATGCTTGGGTTTTATCAAAACATGGATATGCGGCATCGACATGTACTAATTTAGTATCAAGTTTTTTTTTAAAGTACAGATAATTACCTACAAAATGAAAAAAAATCATCTTGATACGACGAAGATTGACCGAGTTATGCGCATTTGAAAAATGGCAAAATTTCGATGAAAAATTTTGTTGCGATAATTTTGTTGCGTAGTGTATTTACAAAACCATTTCATAGAATTTATACAAGTGTCTAATATGTCGTAAATGTTAGTTTGTTAGTGTCTATTTTACATTTCTTAAATCATTTATTTCTATTAGATTTTACAATTTATATTGCAAATAAAACAAAGGGAAGTGAAATTTGGCTTTGGACATTTTCACTTTGGATATAATACCATTTACAAGGTATGTTCTACATTACATTACGTATAATATATAAGAATGTAACCGAAAATATTATATATGAAGTAGAACAAACACATTCAATCTTTCGCAAATTACGTACATTAATATTAAATTTACTTAACGTTTCGACATTTTTTATTCATTTTTGTATATAGCTATAAA
>NW_017278803.1:0-1026 GCF_001594065.2 Cyphomyrmex costatus | reverse complement strand
AATCTCACTCGCATAGTTGAAGTCGTATACATTTCAGCAAACCAGCAAGAATTCAAAAAGAATTCGTCTAGTATATAAATGCAGTTTGTGAAAGCGTGTAATAATTGTTTCTGTCAAAAACACATCGATAATGCAAATAAATGTAAAAAGAGAGTCAAATAATAAAATAATAAATATAACGTAAAGAGAGTCAAATCGTAAGGTAATAAAATAAAATTAATATAAGGAATAATAAAAATATAAAAGAATTTTAGTAGAAAAATAAAGTTGAGTAAAAAACATATTATACATTATATTAATTTTCACTAATTTAATATCAATTAAATTAAACAGTGAATAAGATTACCTTATAACATTGTATCGATGTACGAATTATAAAATTATCCGTTAAAACAATGCGATGAGAGCCAAGTTTAAGATGTTACCCGTTAAAGGGTTAGAAATTCGAATAATATACCTAAATGACATTTTAAGTAAGAAAGGTTACATTGGTAATAAGAGGAAAAGAGGATCTGGAAAGGGTAAAATATATGTGATAAAGTGAGGAGAAATTAGGAATAAGAGGGAGGAAGTGTTAAGAAGGAGAGAGACAATTAATAATCTAGCTGTGAATAAGTTTCTGGTAAAGATTCAGTGTCATTTTATTTATTAAGATCATGTTTTTGTCTTTTAATATGAATCATTTCATACACCAATCTCTTGTTGTAGAGGAAGATTCAATGTCTAAAATTTTGACGTCATTCCATCTAAAATTGTGATCAAAGTTAATGCGATGATCTGTTATGACAGTGGGAGGTCCTGTCTTTTTTCTAATATCAAATTGTAACGTCAGGCCGTCAAAACACAAACAGCTGACGTGCCGGCCGTCACCGGAGCCAAAGCACGCGATAAGAACAACATGGCCCGACTATATCCATTTCGCTAACATCCGACTTCCTAATTCCTAAGTCTACGTGCTTTAAACGTGAACCCCTTTTAGCATTTTACATGCTCGATTAATTAATAATTATTTGATCTCAAATCAAA
>NW_017278802.1:0-622 GCF_001594065.2 Cyphomyrmex costatus | reverse complement strand
TAAAGTTGATGACAATGCCGTTGTCACTATGAGTACGTGTTAACAAAATTCTTTGAGTAATTTCTGCTGCGATTTGAATCATTGTTTAATTAATTTATTTATTTTGAAGGAAAGAGACACGAAAGTGAAGATCTTTTGCCGCATTCAAAGGAAGGAGCTGCCCAGTCCACATCTTCATCGCCGTGTCCACTCAATCAAGATGAGTTGCTAATTGAGTTAGTGCGGGTCCGAAAGGGTTTGTGGGACCATTCAATACCGCCCAGCGAGAGAACAAAATTAAAAAAAGACGGTCTGTGGCAAGAGATAATGAATATATTTGATGGTAAGATCATTTTTTAATTACCTGCATGCATATCTGCGTATAAAAGTAAATAATAAACGATTCTTCTATATACAACTCTGGTGGAATCATAGGATCCCTGTCTATGGAAACAATTAAACAAAAATGGAAACACCTCCGAGATTCTTACATGAAGGCTCGGAAGAAAATGCAGGGATACGTGCGAAGCGGATAGGGGGCGGAAGCTGGCCATCCTGTAAAAAGCTCATTCGCGCATTTTGAAAAAATGAGATTTCTGGACGATACCGTCAAAACAGCATCGTAAGTATTTATTCATTACGT
>NW_017278801.1:545172-545451 GCF_001594065.2 Cyphomyrmex costatus | reverse complement strand
CACCCACTTGGACTGGAAAATCCCCCCCGAAATGAGTACTAACCGTCTTGTTACAAGGGTGAATTGCCAGTTAAAAAAAATGTTTGATCAAGCGACGCGGTAGCGTCGCGACGCCAAGTGCATAAAATAAAAATATAACCGTTTGACATGATGACATGCATGATACTTGATGCGTGTATATGTTCATGTCGATGTCAAATTCACGACGCTACCACTAGCTTTATCTCGAGTTTTCACATCTTGAATCTTTAGATTAAAATTACTCAGAATTTAAAAGCA
>NW_017278801.1:521804-541288 GCF_001594065.2 Cyphomyrmex costatus | reverse complement strand
GAGTTTTCACATCTTGAAACTTTAGATTAAAATTACTCAGAATTTAAAAGCACAATCAAAAATCTAAAAACACTTTTATTATATAATGTCATCGGTATCTTTCGATTGCGACCAGTCCGAATAAAATTGGTGCAGCCGATACCGAGATCTAGAGACCGAGTCTCGAAAAGGGTACGTTTCAGTTACGAGTATGTTCAGACGTACGTGTGACATATACATGTATTTTTCAATCGTACGTGTGACACATACATGTAATTGTAATTCAACTGCTTTACTTGAAAAGACTAGTATAACAACGACCAAACGTGTTATTATTCAATTATTATTATTTAAACTATACTATATTTATCAATTTAATTTTAATATTTAAGTAAAATTTTGTTTAGACAATTTGAAATGTAGCTCTAAACTATATAGCATAACATATACTTAAGTCAGTATAGTATTCACAGTTGAATCTTATAGGTCTTCTACAATAAGCCACAAGTCATAAATCAGAAGTCAGAAACTAAAAATCGACAACTGTGATTGGTCCATTTCTAGCTTCTGACTTCTAATTTATGACTTGTGGCTTATTGCAGAAGACGCATTATGTTTAGGACTATACATATTAACTGTTTTAAGTATAGTATTAAGATGTCACAAAACAATCAAAAGGCCATATGAGCGTTTTAAGGGCGGAATCCATAGACGTTGCTCAAGAATAGAAATGTTCTTAAGCTAGTGCTTAAGACGTCACGAATCAATCAGAAGCCGGTATTCATAGTCAGTTCTTATATTCAAGACCGTCTTAAGTTCAGTCTTGAAGAGTTACGAACCAATCAGAGGGCCGCTTTAGCAATAGCATCTTAAGACCATGATATAAGTACAATAGGGTACGTTATTGCGCATCTAGAAATCACGTGACAAAGAAGTGACCAATAAGAATTGTCTCAAAGTAGACGTCATCAAAACGAGGGAAATTTAAACAGGCAGTTAGAAATAAGACTAACTTATGGCTTCAATAAAAGAAATATAAGGAAAAAAATAAAGAACAACGGGAATGTAAAACGAAACTGGTATTCGGAAGTAGGCAAAGAAAAGGTTAAAGGACGAAGATTATGAAAAAAAGAAAAGGAACCGGTATAGCACTATTGATTACAGTTATATAATTAAATAAATGAAGAATTGACGAAATTAGAAGAGGGTTTAAAATTGATAGAACTTAATATGTAAGAATGTAGATAAGTAATTTGCGAGCATGAAATTATAAGAATAACTAATATGGATGAGCTAAAGTTATAGAAACTTGTCCAATACATCGCTGAAATATTGAATAGTACTCTTGAGCTTTTATTTTCATAGTATTTTACCTTTGGCAACGGAGAGATCTTGCTTCCTGCAAACTTCCAGCCACTTCAAAACCATTGCATTATCCTTCGGGAAAGAGAAGTATTGAACTTTTCTTCCTGGCATATTTCTCGTTTTTCGGTTATAATTCTTACAACCTTCTACTGCACAGCTCATTTTCGAAAATTCTTTTTATTGTTTATCACTGATGCACGTACGACAACGATAACGAAAACGATTATCAAGGAGCCGAACCTACACGAACCGCTCCGGAAACAGCCGAGGTGATGATGTCAACATTTAGACTCCCCCACCACTCCAATTCCTACGCAGTAGTCTACCACCGGAATAACATACCCTTGTATTTATATCATGCTTAAGACATACTTAAGACAGTCTTCAAATAAGAATCGACAATGAATACCGGCCAGAGAACCGTATTAACGTCTTAAGACATTGCTTGAGTTGATCTTGAGATTAAGAACGGAATATGGATTACGGTCTAAGACATTACTTAATTTACTTAAGATGGTCTGTAAATTGTAATAAGAACCGACTATGCACGAATACCATCATACATACATCTTTTTCCTCTTTGTCAACACCTTTTTTTATAACTTTTGTAACTTTATAAAATTTTTGAGTGAAAAAAATGAATTTCGTTTACAACATCAATAAAAGAACAAAACATATGTTTCATATAGATGCAATAGAATGTTTACACGAGTTGCACCAGCGCATTAACGCACGTTCATTTTATAAAAACTCGGTACAGAGGAAAACCTGAGTGGCCTTTTTCTTGGCCTTTTTCGTGTACCAAATCTCATAGAGTAATGTCCATTTATGGTTCTCTTCCATACAATTATGTGGATTAGACAAAGATGAATAATCAACTTTAATGGTTTGTTCACACTCTCAGGTTTCTCTCTGGTACTACCGTAACCGTACTATATATAATATATTTTGCGAAATATCGATAAAATCGGCGCGTCGAATTTCAACGCGGCGGCGATCGGCGAAAATTTTAAAATCGACGGCGGCGGAGAGGCGGCGCACGGGTCTACCCTGACCTTTACCCCACTTAATTCGGTGATCAAGGGATCTGCGTTCTCGAGCATTTCTATACGACACTGAACTGCCTCAAATTGATTCCATAAATCTGACAATTTTTGCCTGCGCTCAGTTAGATCATGTCGCGAACCGTTGTCCACATCGAAATTGTCGATAAAGGTTTTTAGCCTTGTGGCTGCCGCTCTTATGTGTGCACGCTTGTTTTTCGCGTCTAACAATGTGAGTGTGTCCATTGCGAATGTTAACTGTGATGCGCGCTATTACTGAAATACTATCGTAAATCGTTGGAATGTGATAATTCCGTCAATGAGGCTCTATGAAAATGCAAATGGCCGCCCTTGTATGCGAAACTGTATGTTACTTCGCGAGAAAAATGGCTAATTTATTGAACGCACAATATGGCGGTTATGATAAACGAAAATGATGAACGCAGTCTGGCGTTACCATGTACCGAGACAAAGACTTCGATGTGTCGAACGTCTATTTAATGCAAATTGAAAATGATGAACGCAGTATGGCGTCACCGTGAAATCAAACAAAGACTTCGATGTGTCGAACGTCTATTTGCATGCAATATGAAACTATCTTGCGATTATGCGGAATTTTCTTACCTCGCAACTTATGGTTGTGAATACTTACTTCGTGCAATTGATACACGTGCATATACCTTGTGACGGCTATTGCCTGTTTGCTTGGAATAATTGCTTATTTGTCAATCCATAAGAATCCGTCGTGTACGGAAATTCATGAAATATTCGTGTAATCCGTGAGATATCTGTGTATCTGAGGATTCGCGTATCCTTGTATCCGCGAAATATCTGTGTATCCGCATATCCTTGTATCCACGAAATATCTGTGTATCCGCGTATCCGGCTCGAAGGACCATTGTTGAGTACAGAAACTTGTATTCTGTCGCGTTAAGTGAAACGCTGTTTTCTCGTAGACTGAGATTGTATCTCGTACCTTGGTGGCGTTGTAGTAACGGATTATGCAGGATGAAAAAGAATACTAGCAACTGATTCTGCTAAATTCTACTTTAATGCGTCTTAACATAATCGATCTTTTTACAAAGTATCAGACCAAAGAGCACGTTCATGGCATAACTCACAAAACGTAACTAACTTCTTTATACGAAAAAGCAACGGCCTACACGAGAGCCGCACGCAAGGCTCCATAGTTCCTAGTAGCGCCACGGAAGCGCGTGCAAGTTGTGAGGCAGGTCGGTAATACCACGCGAATGGTTGGTAACCGAAATATGCAAAACGTGTAATTAGCATTAGGAGCTAACAACCAATTTTGTTACAATTATGATCGATTAACTAACTCCACTAAAAATGATCTAACAAGGCATATTGTTATCAAAAATTACAATAAAATCGCATTTTCCAATTCCAAAAAGTAATAAAACACTAGCTGATACCTATATGTAAAAATATACTTATCAACTTTACTTTATTAAAAATTATTATAAATAGATAATATTCGCGATGCGACACATTTGTCGCAAACAATATTACAGATTAATCTACCTGTATGAGGTGACTACACCAGAAATGAGTAAAAAGATACATGATATCGTGTTCGATAACCCCAAAATTAAATTATGTGAACTAGCTGTGGCTGTATACATCTCATCAACGTTTTAATATCTACAGTCTACACGAACATTTTGATGTGAGAAAGCTAACTGCAAGATTGCTATCGGTGCCACTATTGCTATCAATCGATCAAAAACGCAGGGCCGGTTTAAGGGGGGGGCTAAGGAGGCTATAGCCCCGGGCCCCGTCTTTTTAGGGGGCCCCTTAGCTTAAAATTGTATTTATTGATGAAATTAAATAATCAAATACAAATAAATACTTAAAACTATTACAATTAATTTTGCATTCCTCGTGCAATGAAACATAGACAATATTCAATAAAAGAAAGTACAATGAGGAATATAAATTAGCTTGTCTAGCTTGTAGAAATTTAAATTAAATTAATGATTTAATCAATGAATTTGCGTGCACTGAATCAAGAAAAAAAATTTTGTAAGTGCTACAACTTTAATAAAATATGAATTATCTTCATGTATTTATTTTTCAACATCCAGAACTTAAACAATTCCAAAAAAATTCAATATCTTCTTCTTGACTCCCAAATTCCAAACGAATCCAATAAATCTTTTCCCTATATAGGAGGCTAATGAGAGTGCCACGTTGCTGTTGGTACGTCAAACAATTTCCTTAGATATATTAAATCCTTTATTCAAAATCACATATAGTACGTTTCGACTCTTTTTTGAGTCATCTTCAGCTACATAATACCACCCAAATTGGATAACTCAATAAGTCACATCGAATTGGTAGATTTGATGTTCTTAATCTCAAACGATATCCAATCAGGAAAATACAAAACTTAAAATTAAAATATCATGGATTGTCATTATCCTACACTGTTTCAACAAAAAATTTTTTTCCGTTTCCACCACTATACACCTGAATCGAAACAGCAGACGGCACAAAGGATTCCAAAGCGTAGAAGTGTTCCGAAGCGACCAAAGAAGTAACAATCGGTTGAGAAGGTTCTGGCCACTGTGTTTTGGGTTGCACATGGAATAATCCTCATCGATTATCTTGAGAAAGGAAGAACAATCACAGAAGAATATTATGCATCATAGTTGGACCGATTGAATGATAAAATCAAAATAAAATGGTCCCATTTAGCGAAAAAAAGTCCGTTTCAATCAATACAATATATCAGCTCACAAATCGGTAGAAGTAAAAACAAAATTAAATAAATTGTGGTATAAATTACTCTCACATCCACCGTATACTCCAGATCTGGTCTCGTATGACTTCTACCCGTTTCAAAAAATGGATCAAGGAAAAGAGATTTACTTTAAATAAAGAGGTTGAATGGGAAACAGTCGCATATTTTGATGCTTTAGAAACATTACAATTTGGAAGGCTTAAAGAAGTTACGGAAACTCAGTGGACTCGATGTATTGAGCTAAAAGGAGAGTATGTTGAAGAATAAAGCTGTGTTTTGCTAACAAAATATTTTTTCATTTTCATTCTAAGAACTTATCAATTAACAATCTACAGTGCACAAAAGACGAAACGCTCTTTCAAATATTCATTAAATTATTAGCTTTGACAATCAATCTTGTCATGTCGAATGACAAACAGACCCTGCTTTCAGTAATAACAATAATAATATACATACGCTTTTTTTCCATAAACCAAATATATATATCAGTAGTACATATAAATCAGTCTGTACCTTTCTTCTTCGTCATACAACATATTGATAGCTAAATTATAATAAATAACTGCCGAAAGATAGAAGACAAACCAACTTAAGTTTTAATGAATGCATAATTCTTAATAAATGGATAGTTAATATTCTTAATTGATGGAGTATTCTTAATAATATAATAAGTCGTATTAACATCTATACAATACAAAAAACACTTATCGAAGTATCAGCTTCAATTCAAGCCGACACATCGTGTTATAAATGAAGAGCAGTCAATAAATATCTTGGGACCTAGTATAAAGACATAACATTGCAAGCATATTCTTATCACTTTCATAATCGTTTTATATAATCTTTAATAATACATACAAATAAAAATTCCACTAGAATAAAACAATCTAATCTAGAGATCATCTTTGTAATTATTTTGTCGCTTGTTAGTCTCAATGCCTCTTAGTTTATATACTTTATTCTTGAATGTGAGCACATCACAGTGTAATTCTCGCAAAGCTTTTAAAGGATCTGCAGGAATTCTATCTGAAATTGTTATAAAAAGTCTAAAACACGTTTGTGACTCGTGCGGCAAGAATTGATTCAAATTACTAGTCGACGATCCGAAGACAATGACAAAAACGTTGCAGTCAGCATTGGCACCATTATTTATCATTAGTTCGTTCTGCTGTTTGATCTTGTTTGAATACCCAATTGGACAACCTAAGCCGTACTACTCTTGTCTGTATGTCTTGGTCGTATGGAGCGCTATTGTTTACTACTTCTTATATCCAGTATACATCTATAAATTGGAGCAAAAGGAAATATATTTTGTGGATATCATTCACTTGATCATCATTTTATTGATTCTCATCAGCTTATATCGTTGTAAGGTAAAATTTCTAAATATTTGTCCCAAATATTACTTGATTTAAATATTTCGTACTTTTGGTTAAATGCATACTTAATTAATAGTATTAAGGGCATCTCGAATGAGCAATTACAAATATTTATTAAGAACAAATATAAATTTGTACCTAAATAGTTTTTGAAAAAAATCAATTTTATTCCTTACATTATTAATAAATTTCGCACATTTCTTGCAATGTAAATTAAATAATTATATGAATATCTACGTTCAACTCGATCGGACGAACTTGTAATGATTGTATTGCCTCACATGCCTTTACACTCGCATTGAGAACAGAAAAAGCAATCCGAACTATGATTAATATATCATTATGTCTGTAACGCTTTATCACACTTTCCAACAACACAAACATATGTAAAAATCGCTGAAGGATATGTGATTTCCGAAATGTATGCCATTTCTTGTTAGTTATTTATATTATAAAATTTATGAGCAATTATTATTATTAAATCTATTTAGCTCGACTTAGACCGTTTAATTAGTTAATTTGCATTGCAAAAAACAAAATTTATTAATTATTAAAGATATTCTAAATCGTACAGTGAAAAAACGTTTGCAAAAAATACGCGAGTTTTGCTACGTTCTACTGCAGTACGCGGGAATACGGTTACACCAACGTAAACACCGCATTTCCTAAAATCCAATAACGAACTTAGCGCGTGAAGTTCTTAAAGTTTAACGCTGCATTTCAGTAAAATAAAGATATTAGAATGTTCGAGAATATTTTATATGAAACAAAAAAGGTACCATCTCCTTATCGCGAGACGTCAACCATCAAAGCATATATGAGGATAATGCTGCCTATAAAAGCGAGCGTTCACGGGCAGAATTATCCTCATTTTTTCTTCAACCTTTCGTCGAGGTAATTATCGAGCGATTTACGAGAAGCTCCAGACAGACTCCCTTCATAGCCTCAGCGTGCGCCTTCCCAGGCGTCGAGACGCTACACCTTTCTACTTCACTTAGGGCCAATTTCACCAACGTCGGTTAAGCTAACCGATGGTTAAAGTGTCAACCGTGATTGATTCATTCTGGTCAAAGACAAATGCTATTGGATAATTCCATTGGAATTAACCGTTGGTTAGTCTTAATCGACGTTGGTGAAATCGGCCCTTAGACGTGCACTTCTCCCAGGAGCAAAAGTAGCACCTTCCTAGAGGAGTCTCAAAAGAGCGCTTCCATCGGCGTCGACACAACGCTCTTAAACCAAACCCCTCTACTAAAGAAAATCCCGCGCCACTGCATACAAAATAAATAGAACCTCTAATTTTTTAATTTCATGAACCAGATGTATAAAGATGAAATCGCGCGCGGTCAGAGAGGAGGCTGGACGATGCACCTCCGGCAAATTAATTAAATCTTATACAGGGAGGGCACTTTCGATCTCGTCAGGATCTGGGGATCAGTCGCCAACGAGCCTGAAACTGTTTTCCTTGCGTCTCTCGCCAAGGAGTCCGAGTCACCGCGAGACGTGATCCGCCTCCCGCCTCTGCTCGTTTGCGAGGCTCCTGACAGAAAATCCACGCGACCTGTATTGGTAACAAGTAAGCTCACAGGGACGCGAATTGTCTCCGATGAGAGAACCATTATGAAATTAAAAATTGTTAAGGATCATTAAAAGTTACTCACTATATTATTAAATATTACTCCCTTCGTCTTTTGATTATTTTACCTTTATGTTTCTTCATCAATAGAGAGAAAAAGAGAGCGAATCAATGATGAGCTACAACAGCAAACGATGAGATTATATCTCTGAATTGGCGCTTACTCTGACGATTTCTCTATCTTTCTAATTTTAATTCTCTCTGTAAAGGTTAAAAAGAAAAAAGAATACAGTTAAATATCACTATAGATAGACAGAAATGTTGAAAATATCTTGTCAAAAATAGAAGGCACTAGTGACTGCAGCTTATTAAACGTACAAAAGAAACCGCTCCAAACGTTACGCGAGAAGTCGAGGCATCACCCCACGCGCCCCTATCACGTTCACGCGCTACAGTTTCGCCGCGCCCTCCTGATTGCTAGTAGTATGCTCCAAACGTTACGCGAGAAGTCGAGGCATCACCCCACGCGCCCCTATCGCGTTCACGCGCTACAGTTTCGCCGCGCCCTCCTGATTGCTAGTATAGTAATAAGCGTAGGATATGACACGGATCTATTAAAAATCACTTAAGAAGTTGCACAGGAACTAGTATGCTCAATGAATACAAAAATTTGTAATTAAGTTTCAATTTGTATTTATAAAAATTTTTCATGTAAAAGTAAATGTAATCATATACTCGTTCAAAATTTTTTTTTTTTTTCAAAAAGTATTTATTTACAAAAAAACTATGGATATTTATCGAGTATTCATATTCGTTTAAACAAAATACCTATAGGTGAACTGAAAAAAGAAAGCACCAATAAGCAATCGTTAATTATAACCGGCACTTTTATGACTTTATAAGTAAAACAATTTATTTATTTATTTTTGTCATTATAATATTCGGTTGTTTCGGTTTTGGAAGAAAGAACGTCGAAATTAAAAAATATTTTAAGGAGCACGTTTCTTATTTATTCCCAGCAAAAACTTCAACGATAGCATATTGACACAAAACGTTAAATAATAACTAGTAAACTATTATTTTTTCTTGATGTCTCTATCTTAATTTTTATGTGTAGAATAACTATAAGAATTATATTTTGTAAAAAAATATAATTACATTTAAAAAAAGTATTAGTGACATTCATATTTACATTGCGTCACCACCTAGAAAAAAAACGTAACTAAAATACGACCCCTTCAAAATAGTTCTACTTTCAAATTAAATATTTCTTAGTATCATCCAAAATTAGCGACATATTCAATAATTCAATGTTTTCTACTTAATGGACCACCAAGTCCCAGTACATACAAAAATAAATAACTTTAACTGTGTGAAACAATTGCATATTTTAACTAATTGCAATTTACAATTATAGTTTAAATCGAATTCTACGTTACAAATTTATTTTTCTTTACACATCTCATACTTTTCTTCATTCTTTCACAGATTATAACAATTACGATATTTTACAGGCACGTCCACTTACAACTATGCATTATAGTACGCAAACTAAACAAAATATTAAACGTACAAATGTTACTACAAATGTATGGTACTTTTTACAAGCTGTGTCGGGCAGCGTCAATATAGTTCTTATACTTACACAAGACAAGAAATTCTTTTGGACATTAAGAAATAGATAATTGTATAGCTGCATTTTTTTCATTCTGGAGAGCACATTATTATTTCTCACATTGAATTACATGTGTCAAACTATTTACTATAAAGTATAGAAGAATTAAAACATTACTAATTATTTATAACTAAAATAATAAACACAAACAACAATTTACAAGGAAGAAGATACATATTCCAAAGGTTTTTTCCTAATGACATAATCGTATTCACTGGATGTAAAATTTCCAATTTTTCTACAAACTTATTCTACCTTCTTATTGTATAAAATAATTGCAGGTAAACGAAACAGCAACAATTCTTTGTAAAATGTCTAATAGCAATCACGATGAGAAAGAACATAAACAGGTAAATTATTACAACAAAATTTCAATAAAATTTTAACTATTCTATCCTTATTATTTTAAAATAAAATCAATAATTTGTATTCTACACCGTCGAATAAAATAAGATCGACATTTTATCTTGAAATAAGTATAACACGTATAAATTGAGAAAATTATATATTCTTACATTTAGAATAAGTCTAACCAGTTATATACGCGATGTTACAATATCAAAGCAGCGAGACAGAGATGCATGCGAAACGAGAGAGATCCTCAGTCCGACTTCAGACTGAGCTCAATTTTTCGTAAAAATACAAATAAAATTCCTTCCGCAGGAATAAAATAAGAACGTTTAAATGAAGAATATTGTGAAGAATATCGAACTTAAATTTTTCTGTTAAGAAAATTAATGAGTTAACATCAAAAATATTTTATTCTAAATTTTAGAATTTTTCATCTAAGATTAAAACATTTTCTACTCTGAAAAATAAATATAATTGGCTTTACGTCAATCTTATTTTATTCTAGATCTTGGACTAATAGCATTGAATATATAAATATTTCCTGTGAGTGTATTTACGTAAATTTATTAGCGCACGTAGAAGAAAGGCACCTTCATAAATTACATTGAATAATTATAAAATTGGAACATTATCAAGCAGCATTTGTATTATACTCTTATACGTTAGTCCAGTGGTATTAGTCAGAAAGAAGGACGGAAGTATTCGATTATGCGTTGATTACTGCCAGTTATAATAAATAAAAGAATTGCACTCCACTCATAGAGGATCAGTTACATTTTGTGCAGAGCGCGAGGTACTTTTGCACATTGGACTTATAAAACGAGTTTTTCCACGTTCCGATAGAAAGTAGCCGGAAGTCCATAGCTTTCATAGTTGCCGATGGACACTGAGTTTTTGAGAATGCCTTTCGGATTCTTTATAACTGATCTTCTGTTTTCCAGCGGTTCATAAATGCAATTTCAGTGATCTTACACGAGATAAAAGATAGTATTAACTTATTCAGGCGACTTGATAATACCTTTCTGCAGATAAAGATACAGGCATAAGGAACCTTGAAACTGTATTGCAAATTGCAAGTGAAGCAGGATTGGTAATTAACTGGGAAAAGTGTTCCTTCTTAAAGAGTGGAGTAGAATTTTTCAGACACGTAGTGGAGAATGGTCAAATATATTCGTCCACGCATAAAGTCGAAGAAGTGCGTAAAATCCCAGAGCTAGTCTTTATAAAGCAGATGCAAATTTTCCTTGACGTAAGAGGCTAATTTAGAAAATTCGTACCGAGATACTCAGTCTTAGCACGTCCGTTGACTTATTTGATGAATGTGAAGTTTCAATTCGCAGAAAAGGAGAAGGAAGCATCTTTACTCGTCTAAAAGATATCTTATGTAATAAGCCCGTGTTACGCTTGTACAAGACAGGTGTAAAGACCAAACTACACATGGATGCATCGATTAATGGCTACGGTGCCATCCTATTGCAAAAGAGCGATAAAGATAACGTTGTTTCATCCTGTATATTACACAAATGACGAAACGTCATCCGCGGAGCGGGTTATACGAGTTACAAATTAGAGGCCCTTGCTACTGTCAGATGGCTAGCAAAATTTCACGTTTACTTACTATAAGGCTATCGTTCAGAATAATAACCGATTGTCTTACGTTTACTTTAACTATGAACAAGAAGGATTTATGTGTGCATGTGGCCCGAAGGGCGTTATTTTTGAAAGAGTTCAGTTATATATAATTCATATATCATTGAGCATTGCCCTGGAAGAAGCATGACACATATATGGACGCGTTGAGCCGTAATTCGCTTCCGAGTTGTATACTGATAGACGAGCGTGATAGTTTAAATGCGAAACAGTTCAAGCGAGCACAACAAGAAGGTTCCAATATAAAGAAAATGTTTGATGCAGTGAAAGAAGGAAAGAGTAGCGAGTACGTATAATTATGAATAATTTGCTTTTCAAGCAGTATAGTACAATAGAGATACTTTATTAGTTGTACCGATGCTTATGCGAACGTAAATCGTTAAACAAATATATAATAGAGGTCACTTTTCTGTCGCGAAAACAGAGGCTTTAACACTGAAAGACTTTTGAATGGTGAAGAGTTACGTGATTTGTACATTGGCTGATTATAATAGAAACAGTAGAATTGCCTTTAGTTATATATTATATTGACCACCTAGGGCCGTTGCCTTCTACTAGAAAATATTATAAGATATACATCTTTATAGTTACTGACGCGTTTACGAAATTTACTTTCGTCTATACGTGGCTATAAGATTGCTACTAATATTGCTGAGATCATGAAAAAATTCAAACAACAGTCGACTATTTTTGGAAACCCGAGAAGAATAATCTCAGACCATTATGCGACTATCATTAAAGAGTTTACCGATTATTGTAAGGAAGAGAGTGCAGCATGGTGTTAACCACCACTGGAGTTCCGTTAGCGAACGGTCAAGTGGAACTTGGAGTTCGTAAACCGAGTTCTGATTCCGGTATTAATTAAAATGATAGATCCTGAGCGTGAAGAATGGTTCAAGTTCCTTGATTTAGCTGACGAGAAGTGTGAGTGAATAAAGATTATTTAAAAAAGAGCGTTCAGAGTATGTGCTTGTTTTGCTAGATTTTTGCGATAGTCTTATTATGAGAGTTTTGTAAGACACTGAGAGACGAGTTTGACGAGAATAATTAAGAGACGAGTGAGAGCGATCAGGAGACGAAAGCGTCATGTTGCGCGAAACTTTGTGAGCTTTGTGTAACGAGTTATTTGTGAGCTGAGAGAACACTGATTAAAATTTATTTTGTACCGCAAAAAAGAGACAATGTACTATGTTGAGTAAATACAATCCTGCATAAAAAAGACTAGAATAATTGAATTGAATGATTTAATTTATGGAAAGATATTAATTTTGACTCAAATTTAGTTTATTATTTAAAAGGTGCATGTGCAATAATATGAATGCTATTTAATCTGAAACTTAAATAATAGCTTGATTTTTTTACATTAAAAATGTTAATTACTATATATAATTGGAGATTGTTCGTTTCGTACATAACCAATATGTTATAATAATGTCTCAATTTTAAAAAAATGCATTCAATAGAATTTATGAGAGTGTTCAAACTGTCATAAATGACAATGCATTATTAAAATTTGTTAATTTTTTGTTTTAATTAGATTTTTCAATTTATATTACAAATAAAACAAAGAGAAGTAAAATTTAGCATGGGAGATTTCCACTTTGAATATAATTTCGTTTGTCAGGTATGTCCTTTATTGAGTAAACTGTAAAAGTATATTAGCATGTAGCATAAAGCATGTAATAATAGAACAAACATGTTGATTTTACTCAAATTACATACATAAATGTCTAAATAACATTATAATTTTTAAATCATTTTTAATTTAACGATTTACATATACCTCGTTTTCATTTTACGTATTCAAAGTCTTCTTTGACGTTAATTATTTTCATTTTAACGCAAATAATGAAAGCATACTTTTTTCAGTTCTACGCTGCAGTTTTGTCTTTCGTGATGATTTTAATACAGGTATATGATCCATAATAGACCTTTTATTCACTCTAATGCATGACAAAATGGTTTGATTACAGTTCGATGTCAATATATCTAGTTAAATGCATTTTGGTTAAACTAAATAGAATTTCTGGTTGTTATGTGATGAATTTGAGATTTTACAACTATAGGGATTGATGTTAGATTATATTATAATTGTTATGTAGTTATGTTACAATATATTGTATTATATATAAAAATTTGTTTCGTAATTTTCAGATGGATTTATTAGATTATGTTTATAGTAAATAAGCGTAACATCAGTTATAAATTTTAATCAACGTTAAGCTTAGAGCACTCCTTCGATAATTGTGCCAGTCAATGCATGAACGTGCTATTTTATGATGTTGTAGCCTGGAGTAAAGTAGAAAAATAGTGTTTAATGCCATGGCTGATGAGAAAACGAATTCTCTTCTCCGAAATGTTCAATGTAATTTTTAGTATATAAAAATTATTCTAAGCCTTGTCAGATTTGTTTGCTGCTTCTGTGCCGGATCTAGTGCAGCACGTATCGCAGAAATTTAAATGTTAAATGTTATGATTTTAATCATGAAACATACTCGTATAAATATTTACATTATTCTGTTAATGAAATTATTCCTGTTGGGAAAATCAACTTGACACTTACTTACTGTAAGATAGTAACACTGTAAAATTTTGTGTTGGCTATTATTATACAACATATCACTACTTCTCACTCTCGTATATTAATAAAACTCTGTTAAGTGAACGTGTGCTTAAATTCATTATACCCTTTTCCACCTGATAATTCAATACAACAAAATCTCGCGCTATTAATATAACACATCAAATCCAAAATATTATTGAAATTAAAACTTATTTAATATCTTTATTAAAATCCGTTAATATTTTTATTATGTATTAAACTTCTGTTAATAATTTGTTAACATTGAAAATGATCCGATCGTCGGTGTCGAAACGTCTGTTATATTGTTTATTTTTTATTAATTTAAATATATTTTCTTTGTTTATCTTCTGCAACTATAATATTTTTATTTCAGCTCGTTGCTCGTTAAATTACATAAATATTTATGAAATTAAAATGTTATCGTGAAACACATTGGCTGCGTTCAGCAGACTCAAGTTTTGCAACCGTTTTATGATTTGTCTCGCTGATTGGATTATATACTTTTAAATCTGAAGGAATAGTCCTATCTCAGCGAAGAATAAAACAGTTGTAAAAACTGTTGAGTCTGCTGACTGCGACCATTGACGAACAATAAGGACGTAGATGGTACCCTGTGCCTCAAATGTGCGTGAGTTAGCACCGCCATTTTGTAAAAAAGAAAAAAAAATTTGTGCTGAATTGTGCTAGATTTTATGTTACATCGTGCCGCAACAATTAATGACATAACTCAAAAAAGCATTAAATTAAATGCAATTTTTTTCGCCAGCACCGCCATTTTGTTTAATCGGCAAAATAAACATTGTGCTGAGTCGTGCTAGATTTGTGTCGCAAAGATTTCAACCGCTCTTTCATAACAACAAAAGTTAGGTTTAAAAATAGTTTTGAGCTTTCGTGCTCGGTTTTTTGCCCACAAATCGAGTTTGTAGTGCTTTGATGTGAAAACTACTACAAATCTGAATTGTGCCCGCGTAGCACAAGTCAGCACAACCGTTATATTCGATGGCACAACGATATTAAAGGGCACTTTACTCTTAAGCGCGACCTCTTCGCGCAAGACTTTCTTGTTCAAAATTCGGGTTTATAATGCTTCCATGTGAACAGTACCGCAGATCTGAGTTGTGCTAGCGTATCACAAGTTTTCTGTATAATCTATTATTTATTTCGGATAAATTTAAATATACAGCTGCGGATTTCGAGCGCGAGATTCTGATCTATCCTTCGATTTTGCGCGCGCTTCCTTACGTTTGAATTCACATTGTGATTCTTTTGCTATAATATGGATTAATATAATTATATATTACAAACTGTTTTTAAATATATGATAGTATGGAAAAAAGATATGTTAGTAATAATAATTACTTTGTTAAACAAATTTGATGTGTGTGTGTGTGTGTGTGTGCGTGTAAATTTAAATATACATCAGGATGTATATCTCAAAAATGCCTATCACGTTGCGCTATAAAATACAATGGAAAAAAGATATGTTAGTAATAATAATTACTTTGTTAAACAAATTTGATGTGTGTGTGTGTGTGTGCGTGTAAATTTAAATGTATATCTCAAAAATGCCTATCACGTTGCGCTATAAAATACACATCTATTCATAACCCCATGACACAAAGAAAAATGTAAGGTCGTAAACGTAATCAGTAAGCGAATTGATCAATCACAGTTGAGAACGTAAGCCGCCGCCGCTACGTTCTCAACTGCGATTGGTCAATTCGCTTATTAATTACGTTTACGGCATTACGTTTTTTGTGTCATGGGCTTAGCGTTTTTTCTTGGCTGCATATGGCTGTGTTCGGAAATACACTGCCATTATTGAAAATCTATAGTATTCGTAACGCGAACTAGATTTTCAGTACTGACAGTGCATTTCCGAATATTGGCCATCAGTGCAATACTCAGCAGTGACCTCTTTTAGGATAATGTCTCATGGATTTTATATAATTTTACATAATTTTACAATGTATAATTACATATAAAACATTTTTCCCCCCGAGTCCTTTTTAATTTTTGTAATACATTGTTCTACCAAAAATGTAAAGCAAAAATTAATATTGACACTATTTTAATATTTAAACGCGATTAAATATAACATGGAAATACGTACCAAAGGAAGAGAAATTAAATTTTACACTACGATTATTTCGCCGTTTTATTTTCAAATCATGACAGCTGATGACAGCTAACCTATCCTGAGAGAAGACTACATATATATATATAAACCACACCAAGCCAATCAGTGCGCGATTTGAGTCAAGCCGGTTCTACATTAATTGCAAGCCGATCGCAAGTTTGTTGCGACAGCCAATCTGAAGCGTTGATTACAAAATGCAAACTTGAGATTGGCTGTCGCAACGAACGGCTTGCAACTAATGTAGAACCAGCTTTAGGTGTCATGTTGACGACATTCTTATTACAGGATCTCTAGTCGACGCTGTATGTACGTTTCGAAACCACTCACTTCAAGAATTGAGAATTGCTTCAGTGGTAAAGTATCAGCCTGTCAGGTTGCGAGGCCAATAAATTTAAGAAGTCAGTCTGGAATGACTTTACAATTAGTTATATACGGACAATATTGAATTGAGTAAGTACTACACAGTACGTTTCTCTCGCCAAAGACGAAATTGCATTTGTATATTTAGCGAAAAATAGATATCGGTTTTTTGCCATACACCGGTTCTTTTTTTTTGGTATTTTGTATCGTATATTTTGGAAACAAACTTTCCATATTTAAGCAGTAACTGCGTTTCTTTTTCCATATAAAAATTTCATATCTGAACGTTCAACAGATTAATCCGCATCAACTTGATCTTCTGATTAAACAAAATAAACAAGACGTTTGAATTCAATCAATCGATGGTGATAATTTCACCAGATAACACATGAAAATAAAGCAAAGTTCTTTCATATACTTGCACCTTCACAACTGACACATAATATTTACAAAGTATGTATACATAGAATATTTTATTTTATGTTTTGTTTGTCTGTTTGTTTTTAACCATCACTATGGATTATGATTATAAAATTACCTCATGATTTACAGATGTCTTATTTACGGGCAATTCAAAAAATACCGGGCGATACTGCCAGTAAGAAATTATGTTGGATCGGAACATTGACTTTGTACCAGAGCAGTAGTGATCTTGAACAATTTCCACCAGAATTACTGCCTATTTTAAATGTAGAAACTGCCATTAAAGAAAAGAAACATGAAGATATAACATTTGCTCTTAAGTGTGAAGACTCAGCGATAATAAACCGTGCATTTAAAGCCTTTTGGTTTTTTGATGGTAGCCATAAAGAAATTGTTAACGTCAGGTATTTTTTCGAACATCTTTTCCCTTACGTTTCTGTAAAAACAAGAACACGTATCGTGCTAACACTTGCACATCAATTGTCTGGCAAGGATCCAATTTTTGCGCAGGAAATATTTACAGAAATGGTATCGATTTATGGCATTCGAACCGCTTATCCGTTGATCATAGCTTGCAATGAGACTTTTGCTTATGAAATAATTGTACAGAAGGAATTAGTGTTGCCTGTTAAAATTGTTGAGAAGATCTTTTATATCAATCCGGATTTGGCAGTGCGTTTTCTCAAATTATTGAAACCTCATCCCTATAGACTAAATGCGACTGAGCATAATCCCTTTGCGATCGGCATTGGTCGATACGCATCTCTCCTCCCTAAATTAATAAAGAAACGACTAGAGGCTTTTATAGAACTGTTTGAGATTCATTCACCGAAAATTATTTTGAGCAACAAGTGCGCTGAAATATTTCTTAAGAAAGCTCAGCAACACCTGATACTAAAGCCACAGTTATATATTCGTATCTTACCACTCAAAAAAATTAATAAGGATTTAATGGAAAAAATTTTCCCTGATCTGTTGCCTACAACAATATCTTACTTGAGACCAGGTGATATGCTCTATTACTTGAAACATTATCCACGTGATAAACAATATGATCTGCTTCGTAAATCATACAAGGATAAATATAATGTTGATCTTCTTGATGAAACAAAAAATGTCACGCTTGACTTATTACAGTTATTACCTGTCGAGGAACGAATCAAACAGGCTAAAATTAAAATTCTCGAGGAGCAGAACTTAGAGAAGAGTGATAAAAATATAGTCCATAATATTTATGGCAAAAGAGATTGTTCTTGTTTAAAGGCGAATGATCATTTTACAGGTATGAAATTCGGTATACTATGTGAATATCAAAAATTTTCGTTCTACAAAACAGCTTGGATTTGTTATTTACCTGTTAACGAAGTTATTCCGATTATTAAAGAAAAATTAAATAAAACTACAGGTGAAAAAGATAGAATTGATCTCCTTATGCAAATGATCTATGCTTGTAATGTTAATAAAGATGATAATGCCTTGTTCAGCGTCTTGACATATTTTTTAAATAGACATAAAAACGAAAACTCTCGGGTGTTCCAACGAATATTCCATCAACTTTTAGAAATATACAATTTACCTTATTTAAATGAAAAGCTGATTTCTCTTGTATTAGACATTGTTCGATTGTGTTATGTAAAACATGAATTCATACCGGAAAGAATACTCGTGGCTATAATACATTTTAAACTTATACACAATATGTCAATTGAGGAGCTAATCGATATGTTTTTAGAAAGTAATACATGTTACGAAAGTTTTAACATACTTAAAGAATATCCACAATATGAAAGACAATGTCTTGTAACTTTCGCAAATCAAATTGAAAAAAAATCTTTTAAAGAGATTGATGAAAAAAAAAATTTTTTCCTAATTCAAATTAAAAAAAAATCTTTTAAAGAGATTGATAAAAAACAGTATTTCCGGCAATTTAAAAAAAAATCTTTTAAAGAGGTTGAAAAAAAGCATCTTTTCTGTCAATCTGAAGAAAAATCTTTTATAGAGATTGATGAAAAAAAGTATTTTTTCTGCAAATTATTTGAAGCAATATATGATTTTAACAACAGGTATAAAAAATCGTGCACCAAAATAGAAAAAATGACAATTAGAGATTATCCTTGGTTAATGGATGTTATTTACGAAATTCTGCGTTCTGGCAAAAATTCTATCTTGAAAAATATATTGCAGGAAAATGAGCC
>NW_017278801.1:508526-521467 GCF_001594065.2 Cyphomyrmex costatus | reverse complement strand
TATCAATTGCACAAAAATTGATGAGTATGTGTGTGAATACACGTAAGCATGGAGTTAGGCTGATGTATTTGATAGCGACTAAGCATGAGCTTACAGATTTTCTCCAGAAAGCATGGATAATCGAGAAGCATCATTCAGTACGACAAGTTTTATTCGAGACGTTCCAGGAATATTTTCTTACAGAGCCAAATCCTGAAACATGGTCCCTATATTGCCAAACTGTATCAACGTTGAGTCTCAATGACGAAGCATTGCTCTCAGAGATAAAGCTATTTCCCGAGATCCCTAATAAATACGTCTTAAGATTTCTCGATCTATGGCTCAAAACGATAGACGATTTTCAAGGAATGGAACTGGACGACCAGAAAAAAAACAAATACATTGCCAATTTCTTAGCAACACTTACTACTGCATCTATTTTCAATCTTTTATCTGAAGAATTTATTGAAAATATACTTCGAAGATTTTTATTCCATATGGATAGTGATGTATCCAGAGCAGCAAGACGTTTTATAATATCGTATATTTTGTCAGAAGGTCAGGATAAAAATGCAGCACGCATCAAAATATTTGCTGATGTCTTTCGTAACGCAGTGGTAAATTATTGGGATGTACCCCATCCTAAAAAATTATATTTCTATCCAATCAACCAAGCCGTGCGTTTATTCATAGATGATTTCATTTTTTACTGCTTCAATAAAATGTTTTACTTTAATAAATTTACTACTAACCCGGAAATTATCGATAACATACAAATGATATTTTCATCTGTCTTATCACCCAGCCAGGATGCAAAGTCTTATTTGTTGTTGACATACGCAAAGACGTTTCAAGAATGTAAATCAACCAAGAACTCTTTTGGCCTGAAACTCGGTCAGCAGTTACATGAATTAATCAACATTTTCTCTCCGCTATTAGTCTCGTTTATGGTTCAGATTCTCAATTACTTCTTAGGCAAAGTATACGATTGTTTCGATTTGCAAGAAGTCAACTTTAGTGTCATAGAAGGTCTCATTGAAGCTGGTAATACTTTTTCCTGTTTTATGGCTGTGACAATGTTACCTGGCTTAGCGCCGAAACCCTTACACCCTCGCTCCAAACAATTGACGATCAAGATGAATCACTCGGCAAGATACGATGGAATCATTGAAAAGTTACGAGGAATGCATGAGGAGCTTGCTACCATGACTGTTTTATGCAATTATTTAAATGAATTGGACTTGAACATTTTTGAAACGAATTGAGTGAGTTATATATATTGTTGTGTACCCTCCGCGATAATATTTTGTTACAATAAATAATAACATTTTCTTATTATACAATGTTGATTGAATCGTAAAACCTTTATATATGTTACTATTAGTGCATATATTTTTAATAGAATAGTCATTGAATTTTTATAGAAAAAAATTGTTAAATAATTATTGAAATATTCTCCAAATTGAATAATTATTGAATATTTTCTATTTTTGCAAGATGTGAGCCTAAAATTACGAGTATTTTCTCTCTTTTTCAGAAAATTATTTAAAATATTTCTTGAAAAAATGACATATATGAGCTGTTATGACATATAAGAGCAGTTATTGACATATAAGAGCAGTTCGATGGATAAAATAGAGTGACATGCATATTTTTACATTGATATACCCGTCTTAAAACGTAATGTATAAATTATACATTAAAAATTTCTAAAAAATAAATAAATATACTTTAAAAATACCTTATTTTAATATATAATTATATAAGTATTGCACAACATGTATCCATTTTAGTTAATTATAAATTATTTAATACGCTTCACAATATTATAATATTTATTTCAATACAATATATTAAACCAATTTAAGTAAATAATAATGGACCTACTTTTTATGACGCACGATGACTTTTTTCAATGAAATAATCTTCTATAGCATCTTTCTTGAACAATCTTGTTATGAAAAAAAAAGTAAAATTTTTGAGAGATTTCGAAAATAACAGAAAGTATAACAAAAAAATTTTTTTTCTAAATTGTGCGTCGTGAAATCTCCAAATGTACTTAAAATGAAATACATATATATTTAATGTTTTAAAAAAGAAAGCGATGATGTGTGCTGAGTGCGCGCACTCGCACACACGCACAAAGTATAAGCAATGCAGACTGAATATATTATATTTTTATTAACATTTCATAAAAGTTGTAAAATATGTCTGCAACATTTCTGAGGCTGCTCTGGAATAGTAAAAAGTCTACAATTCTTGCATATGGAACTTTGTTGAAACGTTGCTGAACGTTACAGAAAGAATCTGCAATCTCTTTGAAATATTATCGAAAAGGTTTCAGTTATTTTTAGGACTTCAAAAATGATATTATATATATATATAATATATTTAATTTTGACAATTAAATAATATTTAAATTTATTATATCGACATAATAAATATATATAATATTGTTTTATTATTAATTTATCATATTTAATTTTGACACTTAAATAATATTTAAATTCATTATATCGATATAATAAGTTTTTATAATATTGTTTAATTATTAATTTAACATATACTTATATATCTGTATATAAAAGTATATGTGAAACATATAATTTATATATATATATATATATATATATAAGTATATGTTAAACATATAACTTCCTCAAAACTCATCGTATCGAGATAGAATAATTTCGTTAAAACTCATCGTATCGAGATGTTTAAAAAAACATTTTAAAGAAATCTCTACTTTTCAGACCTGTACTTCAAAAGACGGTCTTACTGATATTTGATGAAGTTGCACATTCATAAATAAAGTATATCATATCTAAAAATTTTTTACAAAATTTGCCAAGTTCCACGGAGCCAAGTAAAAATTGTGCACAAATGCTGTTTACAGCTTTCGAAAAAATGAATCTTTACCTTCAATTTGTTTTTTTGTTGAGCTCTGTACGATTTTTTTTTGACCGAGTTATTTAACGTTTAAGTAAAAGGTCATTTTTACTTTTTTTGCAAAAAATATTTTTCTTTGCCTGGCAAGCAAAAATAAAGTAGTGAAATAGTTTATTCCATGTTCTCACGGTGGAATTAGATTTAGAAGTTACTTTTATTTTAAATTTTGACGGTTGAAAAGGATTTTCAACCGTGGTAAAGTAATTTATTTCAACTTTCAAGTTCCCACGGTGGAATTAAATTTTAAATCGTGGCAAAGTCGGTTATTATAAGTTTGAAAAAGGATTTTTCACCGTAGTAAAATAGTTTATTCCGATTTCCCGTGGTGGCAGGGTTGGGTAAGTTAATGTTTTTTTTAACTGAATAAAGTTAAAGTTAATGGCTTTACAAAATTAATAAAGTTAAGTTAAAAGTTGAAGGAATAAAAAATTAACTTAACGTAAGTTAAGTCAATATTGAATTAACTCAAGTTGAAAAAAAGTTAATTTCGAAAAAAATTATTTTTTAGATCAAAATGTCCTAATTTTTCTTAAAATGAGATTAAATAACTACAATATAGATTATTAAGTAAATTAATGTTTTTTAATTTTTTTATTCACATGTGATATATAATAAATATATAACACATAACGATATAACTATATAAGTCATATAACTTTAAAAAAACAGCCAGCACATAGAAAAGATACAAGAGTGATTACATTTAAAAAAATTACATTTTAAGTTAAAAATAAACTATCAATAAAAATACAACGTATCGATAATGACAAAATATTAAATAATAATAAAACTCATAGTTCCTCAGAATCACATATATCTAGCATCTTAAGACATCCTTGAGATTTAGACTATGTTCGGACTATGGATTCCGGCCTTAGTCTTATTATATCTTATTATTTTTCTATGATGTTTAAAAGAGATAAAAAAATTTTTTAACTTAAAAAAAAGTTAAAAAGTTAACGTTTAAAAGTCACTTAGTTAAGTTAAAATTTAATGCATTTAAAATTAACTAAGTTAAATTAAAAGTTATTAACTTTTTAACTTTTTTTTTAACTTTTAACGTTTTAACTAGTTACTACCCAACCCTGTGTGGTGGAAATGGAATTTAAACTTTGGCAAAATCGGCTATGATGAATTTGAACGCTTTGGAAATAAACTATTTTAACAGTGAAAAGGATTTTTCGCCGTAGTGTAAAATAGTTTATTTCTAATTCCCAAGATGGAAATAAAATTTCAAAAGTGTAATAAAACTAAAGAGATTAAATAAACTAATAAAGCATTCTGGATCCGCCATATAAGAAGCGAGAGCGGAAGCGGCGGCGCATGCGTTAAACGCCGCGGTGATGGAGCACGTCGAGAAGAAGGAGAGAAGTCCGAGTTTGTATAATTGTATATTGAACAGGAGAGTCGAAAAGAAACAGCCGAGCAGAACGGATGCGAAAGAGAAAGAGAGTCTGAAATTCGACGCGACGGTCGAACGCGTACAGAGAAAACCTCGGATTTGGCTAACTGGCTATCGTACAGAAGCAATTGTTTCTCCGAGAAGGAAAAACGGGGTTTAGAGAGTTTACGCAATCGAACAGTGCGTTCTCCTTTTCCGAAATCGCGTGAATGTTAAGATCATATTCGTTGGAGTGTTCTTTGTGACATATCAAATTTCAATGCATGTTTTTTTTTAACTATAAATCATATCGGTATTAATGTATGCTCGGGGTACAAATCATAAAAAGTGCAAGAATATTCGATAGTTATCATAAACATTTTTTAGCATGTTACAATAATTATTAATTAAAATAAAAATAGAAGTAAAAGTAATAATTAATTTATTAATAATAATAAATTAAATGTACTAATTAAATGTACTCGTTTGATCAATAAATTTAAGTTTATTCTTTAAGTTTAATGATACTATTTAACCATCACGTAACTGTACAATATTTGAAATAAAAAGAACGCTCGCGAAGCATATTATTATTTACATTTGTCTTTATTTTCACATTATTATTATGCAAGCAGACAATTTTTTATTCATGTATTACGTAAGAAATAAAGGCAGTATTTATTTCATTAACTTTTCATCATTTATGCAACACAATATGAAAAATGGTCAAATACCGATATTGTTCATAGCTTATATATGCCATTTTGTTGTGCCATCAACAATAAGTGTCAAACGCGCATAAGTGATAAATTGATAAAGTGTTTGCATAGTATTGTTTTACTGTGTTCAATATGTCGAAATTTGTGCCAAATAAAGTGTCCGCATTCGCGGACAGTATTAATTTTTTGTTTCCATTTGAAGAAAACTGCTGCTGAATCATACCGATTACTTCGAGAAGCTTATGGTGAACATGCTCCATCGCAAGATACGTGTGAACGATGGTTTCGGCGTTTCAAAAGTGGTGATTTCGATGTTGTAGACAAGGAACACGGAAAACCGCCAAAAAGGTACGAAGATGTAGAATTACAAGCATTGTTGGACGAAGACGATTCACAAACACAAAAACAACTCGCAGAGCAATTGAGCGTTAGTCAACAAGTTGTTTCCAATCGCCTACGAGAAATGGAAAAGATTCAGAAGGTCGGTAGATGGGATACCAGATAAGTTGAACGAGAGGCAGAGAGGCGCAAAAACACATGTGAAATTTTGCTTGAATGATACAAAAGAAAGTCGTTTTTGCATCGTATCGTTACTGGGGATGAAAAGTGAATATATTTTGGGAATCCCAAGCGCAAAAAATCATGGGTACACCCAGGCGCATCGACCGCAAGACCGAATCGCTTTGGCAGGAAGACGATGCTCTGCGTTTGGTGGGACCAGAAGGGTGTGGTTTATTATGAGCTGTTAAAGCCTGCTGAAACGGTTAATACCAAACGCTACCAACAACAATTGATCGATTTGAACCGTTCGCTACTCGAAAAACGACCAGAATTTCGAAGAAGGCAACACAAATCATTTTTCTCCTTGACAATGCTCCATCACATACTGCAAAATCGGTTCGCGACACGTTGGAAGCACTCAGCTGGGAAGCTATGGCTTACTCACCAGCTGAGCTCCTTCCGATTATCACTTGTTTGCATCGATAGGTCACGCACTTGCTGAGCAGCGCTTTGGTTCGTACGAAGATGTGAAAAAATGACTCGATAAATGGTTCGCGGCAAAATAAAAAAATTTTTTTATTTGACTACTATCTGTTGACGTCCAACACATTTATTTCACGTACTTGCGAATAATTTTAACATCTCGATGTAATCTTTAATTATTTTTCGATCCTTTACTTCATAACTGATCTTCTATTCATTGCCAAAAAACCATCTAATTTTTTGTCAAAGTCGAACGAAGACGAAGGGGTTACCACTCTTTGGTCCAGTCATCGAAGACTATGTTTAATATATTATTTCCGTTCAGATCATTGAAAATGGCTCAGAGTGAAGCCGAAACGTCTGACAAAAATTATTTATATATTATAAGTATTAATTCAATAAAATATTAAATATTAATTCGCACTAATTATCGTAGATTGACTCTCATTAACCCGTTTCTATTCGTAATTTGACATTCTCGAGAGAGTTCTATTTTTATTTTATTTACCTCATTAAAA
The DNA here is from genome assembly GCF_001594065.2 of Cyphomyrmex costatus. Taxonomy (NCBI): domain Eukaryota; kingdom Metazoa; phylum Arthropoda; class Insecta; order Hymenoptera; family Formicidae; genus Cyphomyrmex; species Cyphomyrmex costatus. The sequence goes on along the minus strand of NW_017278801.1, from coordinate 514,937 downwards.
ACATCTGCAAAATCTTTTGTTCACTTCGTTAGCAAATCCGTTTATATTGCCCCTCTTCTATAACGACAGAAAACTGATGTGTATAAGATAGATATATGTATCTAAAGGAAAGAGAAAGAAAATGCGGAAAGAAAAATCCTCTAGAGATAAATTTGAGACGAACTAAACTACTCGTTAAATCTTTCTTACAGTCAAATAGAAGATACTCAATTTTTTACGTGGAAATAATCTATGCAAGATGCAACATTTCCGATTTAGTATCGATAAAAATAGAATTATCTCAACGCTCCTCATATACATTTGATGATGATCCCTTTATCTCCTCACGTGGAGCATAGGACGACGTCTACAGGTCTCTTCCACTTTTGTCCGAGGCCTATATTTGTTTCTTGAATCAGATTGTTTTTTTCGGATTTGCGGGTGATTGTTCCACAGAATCCTATCTTACTCAGATATTAGACATTAGAGAGTATATATATCTACTGACATATAAGACCTACAATTTAACGCCGAATCCGAACGGTGCTAATGATCATAGATCTTTTGATCACCAGGTGGAACCATTTTTCGGCTCCTTAGACGCAAAAAAATCACGTTTGGGCGCAGGTGAGATCGAACTCGGGTTTACAAATCATGAGTCAATCGCACCGAGTGATGAGCCACTCGATGCTACTTATATACATTTGCTATACTTAATTTATACTCATAGAACTTACTACGGTAATTAAAGAACTATACATGTAGTATATGTATAAATCTATATACAAGCATTTATATAAGATCCTAGATTATTTCTTATTGATTATGTTACTAAGGTAAATGATTAATAAGATAATAAATATAATACGCCTGGAATTGTACATATTGATCTTATATTTTATTATGTTTATTATTCGATTAATCATGATTCAATTGACAATAATAATAATTACAATATTAATAATATATAATAAGAGTAATAATAAAAAATTAATTTTCTTTGTTTCATGTGACAGCTGCCTCAATGCCGTAAAGTTCCTAGCAATTCTACAGAGTTTATATTTAGTGCAAGTATTTCAGAGATTGCGCTTATGTGTTTTATATAGTACACACGTTGTACAGTCAATTCTTTATAAATTCTCTCTAATCTTCTTTTTCTCTTTTATACTTCTTCAAAATATCAATTAAGAAAAAAGAAATAGGAAAACATTAACTTGCCCCGAGTAATATGCCCAAGTCTTTTAAGAAATGGATTCACTTATCTCGAATATTCAAAACTAAATCATAGTACATTTAAATCGATGCTCTATACATATGGTTGCTGATGGTCACCTCATTCCTTTATCATATACAAAAAGCATAACAAATCGTTCTATTGTCAAAAATTACGTTTTCTCCATTTGTGTATGCTAGAATATATGCTAGAACGAATTATAGCTTTGTTTTATATTAAATGCATTGAAAAACTGCAGAAGAAAAAACAAGTAACATAATTTTTATAAGCAGTTTTTTGTTTTGAAATATTGAATTTTATCAGAAATCTTATATGGAAGCTATAATACGCTCCATTATACAGATATCATATATGGAGACACGTATACCACGTAAATATCTACTATATTTTCATGCATTATTCGATAGAAATACCTAACATTCACGAATATTCTTCAATAGTAATGTCAGAGGAGCCACTTTTTTTTTTTAGCATTTTACTTAGATTGTAATTTCTAATTATTATTTAAAAAAATTAACATATCTTTAATAAAAAAGCAATAAGAAGTAATTTCCAAGTTCGTCAGAAAAAAAATAAAGTGCATATAACTATAAAACTCTTCAAATCAATACATATATAATACAGGATATCCTAAAATTGATGATAAATATTTTAAAGACAGATTCTTTGTAACATTTTAAGACAAAAAGTTTAAGTTATATGAAAATGTCAAAGCTATCAAATGGAAAGAGTTTAAAAATTACGGATGACAGAGTTAAATTCTCGCACACTTAAAGATAGCAAGATAATTAGTGTGAAAACTTCATTTTTTTATAATAAAACAAAATTCAGCATTACACTCATAGTCTCAATATTTTTGTATTAGATTTTTTTATCTTAAAATATTATTAAAAAACTTACCTATAAATTATAATTGTATAATATAAAGGGGATATAAGAGTCTAAGGACAAAATAGTCAAAACACATCTTATATATTATAACTAATTTAATAAAAAATAGGTTGTCAAAGTGTAAAATATAAATTAAATTGACAAAGTATAAAATAACATGTTTCGGTTTTGTGATTAAGCTCTTTTCAGATATAAAAAGAAATAAAACGCAGATACGGTTAGACAGTAAACGAAATATAATATTTAAATAATAATACACACGATTGGATAACCGTTGGCGAGCAATTTCTCGTTTCTCTGTATAAATGTTCATCCGTCTTTTTAAACTCTCAGCGTTTTTTAAATATTATATCTCGTTTACTGTCTAACCATATCTGCGTTTTTTTTCTTATATCTAAAAAGGGCTTAATCATAAAGCCGAAACATATCATATTTTATACTTTGTCAACTTAATTTATATTTTACACTTTGACAACTTATTTTTTATTAAATTAATTATAATATGTAAGATCTGTTTTGACTGTTTTGTTCTTACGACTCTTATATGCCCTTTATATTATATAATTATACTTTATATTAAGAATCTTTTGCTTTTCATATCAAATTTTATCTATAAATATAAACTATTTATCATCTGTTTTGAAGCATCCTGTAAATACATTTCTGTATACAAAACTATATTATACGTAATATTTCAGAATTTTAGAAAAAATAAACGACAAATTATATGTGATTAAACCATTTAAAAATATTTACGCATTTAGTACTTTTTCATCAAAGGAAATAAAATTGTTTCACGCAACAATTCAATACATTTTTGAAATGCATATAAGTATTTTCAAATAATTTGTGAAGTAACCGATTTAATTTAGTGGCGCCTCGACATACTCAAAGATAAAATGTGAGGGAGTATTAGAAGTGTCCGTTAATATTTCAGGTGGAGCCAACTCCATTGGGTGAGTGTCTCTCCATGGATCGATATCATCTCTAATATCTAGTCCAAGTCGCAAATTAGCTGGTGTATTGCCAATAACAAAATGGTCTTCGGTTAAAGGCAAAGCATCCTTTAATAAAAGCCTATGAGAAATATTAATGTAAAATTATTTCATGCTTTATTAAAAAGAAAAAATATATTAATCAATGGAGAGTGTTCGCATAATGAATGTGATTTTCTTACCAAATGTCTTCATCAGCTACAATATGAACCTTAGGAATGGGAAAACCATTAAATGGTGAAGCAACGGGCAGAGTGTAGGCTCCCATATTTTCAAAAATCATCCATTCGCCAAGTTCCATGTCATTCAACATAATGTTCTCAACGATTTTATCCAGTCCGTCACACGTTGGACCCCATACGCTCGAAGGAATCATCTTTCCACAACCATTCTAAAGAACGACATACAGATATTGATTTTAAAAAAGTGGAAAATGATTAAGTTGGTACTTTATTTAAATTAAATATTATACCTTCAAAGGAATAGGAGTTACATGTTGATGATCATACAGCAGACAATTAAATGATCCATAAACGCCATCGTTGATATAATACATATTGTGCGTAATTGTACTAGAATTTTCATCTCCACGTATAGAACGTTTACTATGGATACTTGTTGTCAATGTAAATGCAGATGCAACGTAAAAGCGACCCGGTTCAGCAATCACGTGAACAGCATCAGCTAAAAAATTTTTATTAAAATGTCTAAAATTATCTAAATCAAAGTATACTGGCTAAGGAGAAGAAAACAACTTACTGTTGAAATATTCATCGAGAGCTTTGTTAATAACCTCGGCAATTTTATCGATGCTTGTACCTTTGTTACCTGGATAACCTCCACCAAGATCCAAGAGGTACGGCTTAAAACCGAGATTGGCAGCCATGTCGAATAGTATCTTGCAATGATGAATAGCGCGATAAAATACCGGTGGATCTTGACAACCAGAACCAACGTGAAAACTGAAGCCTACTACGTTCAAGCCCAAGTTATATGCAAGACATAAAAGATTAGGAGCCTCATGTATCGGATCACAGCCAAATTTCATGCCAAGTGGACACTGAGCCATTTCCGCATCACAACGAATTCGTAAGACAATCTGCACATGATGAATTGCAATAAGGAATTGCAATAATATATGGTACTTCTAAGGTAAAATTATCACTGTATTTGAAAAAGATATGCAGTATTTACTGAAATTATATAACGTGCAATTACCTTGGCCGTAGGGAAAAGTTTTTTAATTTTTTGCAATTCGCTTTCGTTATCTACTGTCATAGTTTCCACACCTACTGCAGCAGCATGACGAATATGTGAAGCTGGTTTGGCCGGATTAGCAAAAATAATTCTTGAAGATTCCACACCAAGGTTTAACACTTTGTTTATTTCATTCTGCAAAGTAAAATATATATATATATATATATATATATATATAATATATTTTTTATAAAAAATGTATCTGTTAATGTGCATCTCTCTTTCCATGATAAAAGATACATTTAATATTTGATCCTACTTACCTTAGATGCACAATCAAAATTGATACCAAGGGCCGCTAATACTTCGATTACAATTAAATTGTCATTACATTTTACAGCTGGAATTAACAAATTTTTATAAGTAATTGTGCATCATACGAAATAAATTTTAATTGTTAATGATTTACCATAGTAGGGCTCAACTCGTGGCAATTTTTCTTTCCAGATATTATGCTTTTGTACAATATCTCCTATATCCAATACATAGAAAGCTTCTTCTTGTAAACCACTCATTGCAATGTTTTTAATAACGGTCATAACGTTGGACTCGCTGTCCAAGACGTGAATACGTTCGTCTAAATTTGTTACCTTCATGTTGATTGAATTTGATTGAATTGATTAGTACTCTGTAGGTGCTAGGCAGCAAACTAAAAGTAAAAAAAAACATTAGATGTTAGATATAAGCATAAAAAAAGTAAATATCAACTGTATATTCTGTTGCAAACTTTAATGAAATCAATGTAACAAAAACATACGAGGCAGCTGTCAATGCTAATTGGGTGAGTCGTGAGGAAGTGGATTAAGACAAAATCACTGTGGGGGTGCTAGCAAAGCCACGGGGGCTCTGCATTCAGGGTCAACTTCCAGTTGCCGCAGTTATTCAAACACCCACGAACAGACTGGTCGACCAGTCTATCGCAGATAGAATCCTGTAAAAAAAAATAATTTTTATGTTAGCTGAATAATGTTAATGTGTAACAAGATTTATCATACAAAAAATATTAATACTGTCATATTTATAAAAAAAAAAAAGATGTGCATGTAAATGTAAATATAACTTTAAGCTCTCTATTAATAAAGAAAAAAGTAGTCATTTAAATACATGTTCATAAATTATGAATATATTAAAATATTTTTATCATATACTGGCCAGAATTTTATCTTATCTGTTTATCTTAATTTTATCAAAGCTGTTTTTATTCTGTGACATTAAAACGATATGTGAACCATAAGAAAAAAATGTTTTTATTAATTTTTTAAGTTATTAATTTAATTTAAATTATCAAATTTATAATTTAATTTGTCCATTCTTTTATATATAATTCTTTTATATATGTTTTTAATAAATATATAGAAATCTATTCTGTTTTTAATTGCAACTGTACATATGCATTTTACATATAATGATTACGTCAGACATTAACAGAATCAAATAGAATCGTACCTGAAGAGAAGTAATTCTCGTTTTTTTATATACACAATAAAAAAATTAATTATATCACCGTTTAAAAGTTTAGAAAACGTTTCTAAATTTTAGAGGCTCCTCTATTGCGTCTCATATATATGTATACAAAACAAAAGTAAAATAAAAACGTTCCGTGAACTATTTGGAACGTAACGTTATATTATAAGTATATATGTATAAATGTGAAAACTTCATTTAACGAGATCTGAACAGACAGAAAATCAAGACGATACTGAGTCTCGAGGCTATTATTTGGGCCATTATTTATATGAAGAAGATAAGTAGTATCAGTCCGTCTTTGCGTGGTATACCATACGTCTACTTATATAAAATTATCTGACAGCCAAGATGGTTCTTCAGGAAACCGAATTAGACTGGAAGGATAATATAAATGTTACTCAAGACTCTCAAAAGTCAAACTCCAGTTGGGAAATTCCGTCATATTAATCTACGTAATATGATTAATTGTTGATATAAAGTGCTTAAATATATGATTGACATATCATATATTTAAAAAATATGTAAAGGAAGTAAATATTATCGTGGAATAATATGTGATACAAAAACTTATATATATATATATATATA
>NW_017278801.1:501289-507319 GCF_001594065.2 Cyphomyrmex costatus | reverse complement strand
TATATATATATATATATATATATATATATATATATACATATTTTTATCAGATAAATTATATTAGGACATTACATAATTCCAGATTAAAACGTACAGAAGTGCCTTTTATTGAATTTTATCACAAGTATAAAGTATAAATTTTAAATTATGAAGTTGAAATATTGTTTTGTATATGCTAGAAACTTTTTCATACGTGTCCTTGCAAAGTAAACAGGAGCAACTTAAATTCTTGCTTCCTGATACAAAATATATGTAATAATATTCAATTGTATAAAAACTTTAGATATTAACAATTTCTTGTTTTATCAAACAAACTCGTACAAAGGAGACTTCTTACATAATAATAACAACGGCTTCCGCCGGTTTGAAGAGGAAATACTGGTCTGAGTAAGATAGTACAGGTCTCAAGATACGAGTAAACGACTACTGGCCATTCTACAGACATTGATGTTAAAACACGTGGTGCGAAACAAATGAGAGAATTTGAAAAACATGTCTTATCATCGTTATAGATTAAAAGTTTTCACATATGTTATAAGGATAACATGCTTTAATAACAATAATAAATGATCTATATGCTTTTAGTAACAATTAGTTTATCGAAAAAATATACGTAAAAATTATGAGTTGGATTAATAAAATTAATCTATCTTTCATATTCGAAATTTATTCTTTATTTTATTGAGTAAAAATAAGTATGTGTCTAAAAATGCCAAATATTTCTAAATTTATATATATATATAATATATAATTATTTATTTTTAGGAAGTACAATATTTTAAAATATTCTAAACCAAAGTGAAGTTTGTGTAAATCAAATATTTAATATTTTGAAAAACACTACTGCATACAAAATTGCTTATATAAATACATATTCCAAAGTTATATATAAAATCCAAAAAGAATTAAAAAATGTAAATAATTATAGAACTGTTTATATTATCATAAAAACGTAAAATTCCTCAGAATGTTTTCACAAAAGCACAGTGTATACTCAAGAAAAATTAAGAAAAAAATGAAAGTATCGCAAAAATATACATCCAACATATGAGCCGTTCGCTATAAGAACCACTTAAGTCGATTTAAGTTTATTTTTTCTGTTCAGTTGCATATCTTATTAAATATTAGCAACTGAATTTTTTCATTATTTTCTACAGAAATATATCTTGAAATATTCTACAGAAACTATCTTGTAGTAAGCTATTAGCATAGGAAAAATTTTAAGTTGCTATTTTTGTTTCAATATCTTTAATTATTTAAAAATGACTTAAGTGGTTTTTTTCGGCGATTCGATCGACAAAATTTGTAGCAGTTTTACAGCTAAAAACATCATAGTTTTAGCAATAGAAACGCCTCATTATTTTTAATTTTAATAGATATTTTTTTGGCTACGGTATACATCTCAGTACACTTACTTGATTTTTTTCGGATTTTTTTCTCCACATGTTCACAAATTATGATTTTTTATTAAAATTGTTAATAAAAATGAATATTTTATTTTAATTGGCTATACATCAGGGAATAAAAATCATTTTTTCAAGTTTTCGTGTTTTTTCAGGTTTCCATGCAAAAAGGATGTTAAAAAATTGCGATTAAACACATAAAATAAACTTTTTTCGACTTAAGTGGTTCTTATAGCGAACAGCTCATATACATTAATATTAAAAATATTTTTTATATTAATACAAACAAATTAAATATATACAAATTTCTAAATTCGAAAATCTTAATTTAAAATAAACTTAGAATAAGTTTTAGTAAAATAAAGACTCGACTGCTTGCATTGTTAAAGCATGGTTTCTTTACGATACAGCTTATCATTACATCCCCTCTTCCATCAACGGATTCGAATTCAATTGAATGTATCTAAGCTGTGATAAGCAGAATAAAAATTACAAATATAAGTGCAAAAACCTTAAACAATGCACTATAAAAAAGTGTTAAAATGAAATTATCCTCAAATATTGCAAGATATTTATTCTCTTATTGCTTAATTAAAGAAGCAAAATTATTTAAACAGTGTTAGTTAAGTATTATACTTCTTGTTAGCTTTGACCGAGGCTTCAACGTACTTATGATATCTGTATATATATTTATTTTTGTATTTTTTATTTACTAATATTTGTATTTTGTATTTATCAATGTTTTTCTTAAACAGAATTTAACATATGTATTATGTTTTCACACATAACATTCTTATTTTAATCAATGATTTAACATTGTGTATGTATGTGAGTGTGTGCTAAGTTATCAAAATTTGTGCATTTGTTTTATTATAGAATTCTGTAATAGGAACTTATCCAGATTTTTGAGTAATTATATATAAATTATATATGATTTATAATTACATATAAATTTTGAATATAAATTTTAAACATAAATACAAAAATGTTTTAAATATAATAAATGCTAAAATAATTTATAGTAATCACTCAAAAAGAATAGTTTTAGTGTTTTCCATAAAAAAAAAAAAGCTAATAGTTTTAGTTTCTCATGGAAGCGTAAAGTATACTCCACTTATATTTTATCTCCATATGTTTCAACAGGTAACCTTACGACAATCAACTTCACTAACAATACTTTGGGAAACATAATATGTATAAACAATGTATCAATATGTATTATAAAGTGATACTTGTAGATGAAAGAGGAACAAAAAGAGAGCAGCATTCTTCGCTCCAAAACGAGACAATAATTAAAGTGTCTGTAAGAACAACAAGGAAAGTGTCAATTAACTTCAAAACGTCAATTAATCAGTGAACTTCGGACCGAAAGATCCAAGTAAACAGAAAATGACCGATTTCAACGGAGCTCGACCTGCGTATCATTACGCAATTATCGTAGGGGTCCCTTGCCGATAAGGGGAAAACACGAAGAAAACGAAGACAAGAAATCTAGGTATGCGTCATCGTCCGCAAATAAAGATCGCCCTATGTGATCATCCATATGACGGTCGTTCATTCCCTTGACCTCTTCGCTACCCCGAAAGATTCGGCGAGAAGATGCTCCAACGTACCTTATCGGACGATCGCCACCCTGCGGGTCGGCACACGGTTATTGACGGAATGATGGAAGTTTTCGGTGACCGGATCGCAAAAATCAGTCAGATCGATCGTCGGACGTGGACCGGCGAGTCGCCGTTGTCCACCGCTGTCGTTATCGTAATCGTCGTCGTCGCCGCCACCCGGTCGTCGAGCTCTCGAGCAAAACGAACTCTGTACAGCGTGTCTATAACGAACATCCGTTCTGCTCGTGACAGCGTAAAAGGTTTTTTTACACGTCACGTGCGAGCATCGCAACCGTTGTCTCTATCTTGAACTCCAAGAATACGATTGTATAGCTACCGCGACTTTGCCTCAAAATTGAGTAGAGAAGCCTGGAATGCGACACCCGCACGTAAAACTGTACCACGCCAGCCAGCCACCAACCACCCACAGCTCTGCCCTCTGAGCTGCCGCTGCTCGCAGATATCTCCTAGACTCCTTCTACCTCCACTCTCCAGTCCAACCACTCACGTAAAAAATATCAAAGGTATGGATCAAGAACGTTCGCGAACAGAATAACGAGGCTCGCGCATGCGATCGTCGCGTCATATCGTTTCCGTGGGGAATTTATGAAGCAATTTTGATATCAGAGAAGCGCAAACGATGTTACGCGTCCTGATTGGCGTAACTGTCAGCCAATCATGACATCATTCATTGTAGAGACCTAGAAAACAGAGATGCGTCATTGAAGGGTATGGCTTGATTGGCTGTCTAAAACACGTGATCAGAGAGCCATTTTAATTCACTATTGCATCTAATAGATATAGTTTTATAACGTATGTATGTACATATATATATATATAGAGAGAGAAAAATTTAGACAATGCAGTGTCGAAGTGCAATAAAAAACTATTATTATGGTGTAAGTATTCTTATTTGTGTGAATATTTAATATCGGACTTAACCAAACCTAATCTAATCTTTCTACCCTTTACATCAACTGTCATCAGCTTATTGGTCAAGAGTAGTGACCCTCTAATAAGAGTCTGGACACGTGAAGTCCGCCATTATTCGTCGAAATTGTGCGAGAGAGAAAAAATCATGCTATCTCATACTAGTGGCGCTGTAAGTTGTAGCTGATTGTAGCTCTACAAACTTCATAGTTTCTGTTTCTATTTCGTCTCGCCTCATGCATCGTATCATTTTTAAGACCAGGACCATTAATATTCGAAGAAGAAGAAGAATCATTATGATTAATATTATTATATTATATATTATTATTATATTATATTATTATATTATTATTATATTATTATTATATTATTATTATTATTATTTATTATTATTATTATTATTAATATTATTATATTATTATGATTAATATTATTATTTATATTATTTTTATTATGCGTTAAAGGAATATATGTTACATTTTTGTTATATGTTAAATATAATAATTACAAAAACATTTTTATTAAATATAAATACTGTATATCTAATATACATAAATAATATGAAATATACATGAAATATTTTTTTCTGCATAAATATACTACTTTATTTATTCCCTATTGGTGCTACCTAAGTATTTTTTGTTAAGAATTTTAAAGCATTAATTGTATTATTTGTATTTAAATTTAATTTTTATTAAAGTTTCTTAATCTTGTAATATTTTTATAAATTTTATATATTCTTAATATATTAATTTTTATATTTTCAATATATTTATAATACTTACTTAATTGTTGTTTTTATTTTATGAAAGACATATTGCAACGTTTTTTTTACATAAAAGTTTTTATAGAAAATATTTAATAATGTTAATATAAGTTAAATAATAATAAAAATAAAAATTGTAATTGATTCTACTTTAATTTTTACGAATTTATTAATTTTTACAATTTATAAATTTAAAGAAATTTGCGAGAATGGATGATAAATGTCGGACCAATCACAAACCGGGGAGAAGGTGGCCAGACTCTTATTAGAGGGTCACTAGTCAAGAGCACTTATATTGAATTCAAATGGCGGTGGTTACCTAAGGGTCTACGCACAATAGGAAAAATATTAGGAACAGATATTAAATATAATAATTTTAACCTGTTAGAAAGCGCACATTCCACAATACACAGTTCTGATAGGTTAAAATTCTTACATTTAATATCTGTTCCTAATATTTCTCCTATTGTGCGCAGACCCTAAGGGTGCCGTCCATGGAGGTAAGAAATAACAGGAGGGAGTGTATGGCCTTCCAGGTGGTGGGGAAAACTGCGTTATATGTGATTGGTTGGCCACAGTAATATGGCGTTTTGTACACTTTATTGAAATACTCCTTGCACTATTCTGCACTAGGCACATGATTTCTAACCTATCTGAACCTATCAAGTACTCATATGTTATTGTTTGTTTTGTCTCTCGAGAATTGCTCGGAGTTGTTCTGAATAAACCCAGCGTACTTGGATGTGATCCATTTATGCTTGTTTCCACCAATGCAGATTAACTTTAATCTCGGTTTAACTTACTGTTCATCTTTTTCTAATTTTTAGAATTAGAAAAAGATGAAGAGCAAATTGAACCGAGATTAAAAGTTAATCTGCATTGGTGGAAATGGGCATTAATGTTGCAAATGCTTCGTTGATCAATCAGAAGAAAACATGTTACGAATTGATCAATCAAAGAACGTTTCGAGGTATTTACAGCATTAAATAGACCACATCCAAGTACGCTAGGTTCGTTCGGAGCGATTCTGAGCAGCTCCCGAGAGACAAAATAAACAATACTTATCTTTGGCGAAAGTAATAATCATATATGTAATACTACTATATGGCTAGTGCCTATAAGAGGGAGTGAGAGGAAGCGGTCCCAGAACCACGGTGCGGGAATATATATTTCCCTCTCTTTCTAAGAGTACTTTGAGTATTGTGCGCATGCGTTGGATTGATTGCATCCGCCAATAGGAAAATAGAGTGCGTTCAGTGAGATGACGCGAACAAGTTATGCTCGTTATGCTTATTAGATGTGTGCTGTTGTACACAGGCAAAAATGG
>NW_017278801.1:487561-500199 GCF_001594065.2 Cyphomyrmex costatus | reverse complement strand
GAGAGCAGAAGTGAGATAGAATACAGTGCCCTGATTGGTTACGCGCCTCGGCCGCGCATGCGCACTCCATTTTAGGCTTCACTAACATCAAAGGTGCCGACAGAGAGTTGCGCTACTGTATATACTGTGGTTGTACATACACAGGCAAAAATGGTCAAGATATGTTATTTATGTGGCAAAAAGCCTAATGCGCCTAATGCGACTGAAAACATTAGTTTGCATAGGTATGAAATAGGTATTAGTTTGCACTGATTATCATGAAATTTCTGTAAGGGATTGCACTGTATTCTTATATACATAACGGCAATTTTGAAAAAGTTTATTTCATAAAATTAGGATTAATTTATTTATTCCGACTAAACTGACTCTGTTAACTGTAACAAGGTTATGCCCTGAAGCGGAATCAATCACTTTTTCCTTCTTCCTTACACATATATGTATATTTATCCTTCTATTTATTATTGATGGAGGGGATGAATCCGACGCATGCGCACAACGTTCAAAGTACGCTGAGAAAGAGAGAGAAGTATATTCCCGCACCGTGGTTCTGGGACATGGACTTCTCTCTCATCTAGCCATATAGTAGTATTACATATATGGTAATAATCTATGATTCGCGTCATATTTTTTCACAATACATAACAATATTAAACAGAATGCCCATGCGATGTAGTGCAATAGGTTGCAAAAGCAATACAAATATTAATAAAGAAAAAGTAGACATGTCAATAAAAAAAATTTCATGGGTAAAGTATAAATAACTATATATATATGTACACATATATGTATATATGCACACTGAGTGCACGCATGCACAAATACACACACAGACACATATATATACATATGTATATATCATACTTATAAATATTATTTATGAATTTTCCGTTCTTCGTTTCATACTGTTTCAAATGACGCGCTTCGGTAAGCCACACCAATATGGCGCTCATTGTTCCCCCCTTACGTCTGGTTATCCAGGCCAGGGGGAGGGGGTATATCCTCCCTCCTGTTATTTCTTACCTCCATGGTGCCGTCCCATTAAGCACGGATCGGAATGACGGATCGGGTATCTCACTAGAATTGAGCATTCCGTTCCAGTTCCGTTCCGTGACAGTTTTTTCTCTACCTGTCCCATTTAGCAAAAACGGAACGGAATGTCGCGTCGATCGTTGGTAAATATGCTTGATTCATCGATATTTCGTTATTTTGAGCAGTTGAAGCAATAATATACATATAATTTGTGCATTTATCTTGCTGATAATATTGTTGTGAGTTCTCTAAAATATTGAATTGTAACGGTAAAATATATTTTGTAACTAGATTCCTTTCCGTTTTTGCTGAATGGGACGGGTAGAGAAAACTGTCACGGAACGGAACTGGAACGGAATGCTCAATTCTAGTGAGATACCCGATCCGTCATTCCGATTCGTGCTTAATGGGACGGCACCCTAACAGCACAGTATAAAGATATATCCTTAGGGTTGCGCACAATGGGGGAACAGATATTAGATATTAAAATATTAACCTATCAGATACCAGTTACACCGGAATACACGATTCTGATTAGGGTGCAAACCCATGCAGCGGAATAGCGTAACGCGGAACGAGAGCAGAACCAATAACGAGCATTCCGTATTTCTAGAGAATCTCGTGATTGGTTCTACTGCACCCTGAGCCCGGATCCTCATACGGACAACAGCGCTTTGACACCGGACGCTGATTGGTGAAAAACGGGTTATGGGGGTAAATTTTACCCTCGCCACCGGTTTTTCACCAATCAGAGCTTTGACAGCAACCGACGCAATGTCGCATCTCTGTTTTCTAGGCCTCTAGTTCTGCGTTCCGCTATTCCCCTGCATGGGTTTGCAGGTTTGCACCCGTTGAGAAATAATTCTCAATCGTCAATCATCGCTAGTGTGATTACGGCTTTAAGGGTGCGTTCCGAGTCGCGCATGAAGCGCGTAGACTGCATAGAAAGTCGTTCCGAGTTAACTATTGCGCGCTTCGAAAGCGCTTCGAGAATACTTGAATTCCCCAGATTGTACTAACCGTACTGAATTCTTAGTACCCCACTCAGCGCATTGACTGCTTCTCTTTCGACCTGAGGCAGTTGATGTGTCTGATGCGTTCATGCGGTCTATGCTCATGATTTGTAATTCGGAACGAGCAACGAGTACCGGACAATACAACAATGAACGGACGAATATTTGCGATTTGCGATGGAACAGCGATTACAGCAATTGCATGATTTCCCGGTCTTATTAGAGGATAAAAATAACGTATTAATTTTATTTTTAAATGAAGAGGATATGGCGAAAGTAAGCCAAGATAAAATTAATGGCATTATTCAACAAAAATTAAAAGGGCGAAGTAAGAGTCAGAAGTAAATTACATTTAAAATAATATTAAAATGTTAACATATTTACAATAGAAATATTACAAAAATTGCTTAACAATTGTTACGCGCAGCATGTTTTTAATTTTAAGTAACGGGCATAATGTTTTTAATTTTAAGCAATTTTTTGTAATATTTCTATTGTAAATATGTTAACATTTTTAAATTATTTTAAATGTAATTTACTTCTGACTTTTACTTCGCCCTTTTAATTTATGTTGAATACTTTCATCAAAATTAATGGCATATTATTTTACCTTGATTTATTTAATGTATAGATTAGACGTTATATTAATTAGAAATTACGCGATCGACGTAATCAATAATTTTTTCAACTCCAATTTGTTTCCCACGTGATTTATCTAGGTACTATTAATAAAAAAAAAATTTCTGCGTATCACTTAGAGATATGCCTTCGACTTCATTTTCACTATCGCTCGAGTCGGAATTGTCATCGGAACTTTCATCATTTTTCTTTAAAAGTATTAAAGAAGAAATTACAATTATTAGAAATTGTTTATTGACGTCTTGTATAGCGTCCATCTTGAACTCGCATAGCTCGCACAGGAAACCGGTCCAAATTCATAAGCGCTTCATGCGTATTATGCGCGCATTGAGAAAACGGAACAATTTCAAAGTGTTGTGCATCAGTATTGCAGTCCACGCGCTTCATGCGCGTCTCGGAACGCACCCTAATGTAGGATTCACACTGCGTACGACATCCGACGTACGACGGTACGATATCCAATAGCAGAGCTTATTACAAAATATTGTTAGCTATATATCAAGAAAACAAGCTCTCCTATTGGATATCGGACGTCGTACGTCGGATGTCGGACGCAGTGTGAATCCTACATAAGACTCTAGTATCTCTAACCTTTAAAATATATTGAGTACGAATGATGAGTTTTACATAACCTTAGCATGATTTGTAGGATCTTAAATAGTAAGTTATTAATATAGATAATTTTTTGTAACAGTGATCTATGATCAAACTGAAAGATGTTATCTGATTATAAAATGATGTCATGTACAATCTGGCGACGACTGCTTTATTCTAAATATGAAATTTTTTTCATTGATATGTATCCTTTCAGAAAAATTTTACGACTTATATGTAGCAGACTGCAAGTAGCGGCCGCAGGTTTGGAATTAATTCCAAATAATTGGAAAAATAATTTTTGAAAAATTGAAAGAGAATTGTTAAAATGATATTTACATCGATACAGATTAATTGTGCTTTTATACCTGGGCTTTGATATACATATAGCTTTCATGCACTCTTTATTTAAATTTAATATGTTGCACTCCACAAAGTCACAATTATCGCGACTTTACTCGACAAGACAACGCACTAATTTAAAGAATCATTATGATACATTAAATATCAATCCACATGCCACTCAAAATGAGGTGAAATCAGCATATTACAAACTAACTCTACAGTATCATCCTGACAAGAATAAGAGTGAATATGCTAAACAAAAGTTTCAAGATATCTCAGAAGCTTACAAAGTGCTCAGCAATTACGAGCAACGTAAAATTTATGATCAAGATACAATGCTTCGTCGACAACCAGAGGCGACTGTCACCCAGGAACCCGTTTTCAATTACAAGGACAAAGTTTATTCAGGGTCATCAAAATTTTACAATTATGATGTATGGATACAGGAGCACTATGGAAAGCAATTATACGAATCACGCTTCAGGAGACAGAAGTATGAAAACATCAGAACAATGAAAGAAATAGATAATCATGCAAAGAAGAATTCTTTATATGTAGAATTTGCCATATTTTTATTAACTCTAACATTGATTGCTATGAATTTTCAACATAAATACGATACTCCAACATCTCAGAAACTTAAGACAGAAAGTAAAGATAAATAAAAAATTAGTCCATATTTATTTATTTGAATAGTGTAAATTTGTTCTTATAATTAATGTACAAAGTTTATTTTTATGTCTACTTATTGTTACTATTAAAATAAAGACAACATTAAATAGATCATGATGAATAAGATATTTTATATAGTCTTTAAAAAAAGTGTTATGTACTATGATAAAAATTGTTATTAACAATATGCAGTTAACATTCAAAAGTCAGCGTATCCAAATATAGACATCTAAATATTTCACAATGGTATATAGACAATATTTTAGAAATATTAGCATGTTAAAACATTGTCTACCATTAATAGGTAAATAACGAAGGATTTAGATAATTATTATAATCAGCTCTTATATAACATATCGTCTAATATAAAAATAGTGAAAAATTAATGTGCAAAAGATATAATATGTAAAGAACATCAGATATCTTATGATCAAGGAAACATCATAGAAACAAATAAATATATGATACATTTTTACATTAATATGGTCTATAAACTGGTAATCCTGGCAATGGCATCGGCATAGCTACTGGTCCAGTTGGATACGGGATGGAAGGTACTAGTCCAGGGAAATTTGAAGTGGCTGGGTAGCCAGGAGTGTTGCTCGAATGCCCTTTCCTTATTATCTCTCGTAGTTTATCTACCTTTACTTTACGCAAGTGCATCAATTTTCTTCGTGACAAAAACTGATCCAAGAACACGTCTACCTCAATATCACCGGCTAGAAATTTCTGCGCTATCCCCTATACATTAAGAGAATCAAAAGTTGAATAATTTTACTAAACAAGCGAATGAAAGTCTTGCTTACTTCTGATTCTTCTTCAATCTCAGCGGCTGCTGCTTGTAGTAGATCAAGTGCGATATCGACAGTCATTGTACCAGAGTTATCACCTATAAATATATATACAGCTTTAAGAATAAATCTTTCTTTTCTGTTGGAGTTATTAAATACACTACTGCTCGAAAGTTTGGAGTATCTTTAATTTTGAAAAGTGTAATCAACTTTTGAACAAAACTTTTGCAAAAAGTTTGTTATTTTAATAAATTTTATTTTTCAATAGGGTACGTTCAAAAATCAAAATTAATATTTTCAATAAAATAATTATATATAAATATTTTCATTAAAAAATTATAGTATTTCAAACATTAAAAAACAGAAATATATACAGAACTTACGCATTTTGTCTATTTTATCCCTGACACTGGAACACAATTGGTTAGCCTGTTCGCTCAATTCCTTTAAAACTTGTTTACCTTCTTCCAATTCGGGTTGCTTGGACAAGTTAAATTCAGCTAAAGATCTGTTACTTGCCATTAACATCTCCTTCTCAGTCTCAAGATCCTTAAACTAACATTTTTTTATGCAATAAGTGTAATCTTTTCTATCAAGGTAGTCTCTATTCTTATACGAGATATTATAGATTTAATTGCAACAAGAGCGTAAAGAATTTTACTTTCAAAGGAAAAGATACATTCTTAGGAATCCAGTGAATCTCAAAATCATTATATAAGATTTCTTTCGGCTGCATTTGATACTTGAGTATTCCCTAATAGCACAGAGTCGTCTCTGAGTCGACTTATGCTGCTAGACGTCTGAAAATAGACGTCCGTATGTTGACTTTAGACAACTTAGAGACGTCTCCAAGTCATACAATGTCCCACTTTGAAGACGACTGTAAGTCGACTTTAAGTCAACAATCATGCGGACATATACATGCGGCATTCTGACGAGTCGACTTAAAGTTATTTTACAAATGTCTATTTCTAGATGTCCTAAAGTCGACATTTAAGGACGTCTATAGACATCTGAATAAAGTCGACTTACGGTCGACTCCAAAGGGCCTGACTTAACAAAGTCGACTTGTAGTTGACATATAGACATTTGTGCTGTTAGGGTTAGTATTCTTTGCGTTGCCATCGTACCTGCTTTATATCTTTCACGATATCTTCGAATTTCCCATCATTATTTAATAATTCCTTCAGCTCATCGTTATCCAAATGAGACAACAAACCCAATGCTGCGGGTATATCCGGTTCCTGATTCGATTTATACATCTCTTAAATACTAATTTGCAACAGGATATTCGGATTAATGTCTACTTTTTGTGAGTTTAAAAACAAATATTCTTATAAATGCGCATTTGCGATAAAGTGATGACAACTTCTCTTGATACTCCGACTGCTCTGAAGTTATTGAAAATTGAGAAGTATATATATATATATAGGAGGCAATCAATTTACAATGCTATCTTCAAGTCGAAACCCAAACTAATGTTGACAATATTACCAAAACTGTATCTAAGGAAGATAAAGCTGCATTAATGAAACATTAACGGCCGATAATTTGTATACCTGTCAGATCGAGCTTTGGACAAACTTGAGCGCCGCAGCTAACGCCTGCAGCGCCACAACATGCTGGACAGTGCTGCCGCTGTGTGGTGGAACGTGCGACTATTCGACGGTGTGACCGGTGAGCTTTTCAAACTCGAGACGCAAATCGATCCCGACTGATCCCGACCGCGGATCCTGGTGCAAGAATTGTTTGCTGGACCCTCCAAGATTATTTCCACAATCTTGAACGGCGCTGGTTACGTCAAAGGAAAACGTGACATGGAATCCGCGATCGGAAATCTCGAGGAAAGCGTGAGTATTTTTGCGTCTCGATCTGACAATGGAAATTGTCAACATTGTCCATTCACGAAGTGTCACAAACATTGCTTGCACTATCAAATTTTTCGTCTTCTTGTGTCACAGGTGCAGAAAGCCGACGGGAAACTGGACATGATTGCATGGCAGATAGACGAATTTGAGAAGGCCTTCGAGGAGCCAGAAGACGAGGTAAGAGTTCACTTTTCTGCTTTAAGCCAGTGACACACGAAAACGTAAGGCAGTCAAGACGTAGTAAACGAATCGATCAATCACAATAGAGATTGTAAACTCAGTAGCAAATCAAATGTTACGATTTCTTTACTGCTTATGTTTTACTGCCTTAAGGTAAAAGTACCTATTATGGAACATTTTTCAATAATAGGAAAATATTACAGTTGACTGTAAGTAATTAAAAGCTCTATGGGTAAAAATTCGAATGTATTTCGATAGACTAATATTTCTTTATGAAATAATAAGTCGTAAAATGTTTATTTATGACAAATAAAACAAAATAAAAGATAAAACGTAAAAATTGAGCATGCATGTAATATGGAACACCGTTTTCGCACCATGTCCCGGTGTTCCATATTCGACGTCCTCTCTTTGGAACAGGTATGTATCTTGCTAAAAAGGATAAATCTGATTAACAAATTTCGTGATTAACAAATTTCATGGATGTATTTCATGAACGGCACAGGCGGTAAATGACGTGCTCGTGAACTTGGAAAGTATCTTTGAACTGTTCTATCGTGGGGGATATTATAAAAATTCGTGTATATAATATGGAACAGTAGTTTAAACAAAAATTATTATAGAAATTAATGAAATTTATTTCTATAAATTATTTATGTATAAATGTGTTTATAAATATCACTAGAATTTTTATATCTGTTTAAAAATACCTTTTTTTTTCCTTTTTTTTTATATTTACCATACTGTTCCAAATAGGGGACAGAGTTATGAAGGTGTTTCATAATAGGTACTTTTACCTTATGTTTTTGTATGTGCAATGAATTTTAATCAGTAGCGATTACCAGATCACATATCGAGCCTGTTCCTTAAGTACATTCAGAATTATAGTCAGTCCATGGAGAAAACGACCAGGCTTTGTGCAACTTGTGATCTCATGAGCTGTAGTAGGGGGTGTTTATGTGAAGTAATCGGATCCCTGATCCTAAGTTGGATCATTGAGCAGTGGTACTCAATCTGAAGACTTTAAATGTTCTTAGATTATAATCCGTGCTGTCTATGAAACTCGGATTTCGGACTACGGTAATTATGGAGAAAACGGCTGATCTCGCCGATTTTAATGAAACTAGGCTAGGCTCATTCGACGCGTTCTTGCACGAAACGAAAGAATCTGGCAGAAAAAAAGTGTCGCTCTGCCCTACAAACCGAGATATTAAACGTTAAAGTTGACGACTATTCAGGTTTTGAAATCTGTCACAGCCACGAAATATTGCGCTGCAATTATATTTTCATGCTGTAAATCATAACCTATGTGAACAAAGGGGTGTGTAGTAGTGACGGGAAGATTTGAAAAAATCGATTTTAAAAATCGATTCTCTTTTCTTTTAAGAATAGTTTTCAGAATCGATTTACTGACTTGGAAAAGATCGATTCTAAAAAAATCGTATAAGAATTTTTTACTCTTTTCTACATATTAATGTATAATTATCGCTTTTTGGAAAAACGAGGAAAATTTTGGAAAGTAAAGGAGACTAAAAGAATCAGGAAAAGTTTAAAATAATTCAAATTATATATTATATTTATATATATATATTTTTTATATTTATATATATTTATACATATATGTATATATTATATATTTTTTAAAATTTGTAATAAAAACATTTTTCAATCAAAACAAAAAAATTGCTGCTGCACTCTGCAGCTAATTAAAAATGAAATCAATTTTTGCATTAGCCAATCTTTTTTGCTGCGATCAGTGCGATCACCAATATTCCTTATTTAATGAACTTAAAAATATAATTTTAGAAACCCGTTTTCCTTTTAACCGATTGCGTTTCTCAGTAATGATATTGCCGGCTTTACTGAATAGTCTTTCACATGGCACGGAGGTACCAACAATGACTAAATATTTTAAAGCTATTTCGTATAAGTGTGGATAACAGTGCTCTCAAATGCTGCCAAGTTTTTAAAGGACACTCTTTTCTATTTCCCAACAATCAATTAGGCTGTATTTTCATGCACTCATAGCTGACGCTCAATGCTCGATATGAGCATCAAACTAATCACGTGATCTTCTTAGCGAGAGAAAAGCCCTCATCAACCAATCACAATAAATTATTCTCATATTCGACTGCGATTAGCCAAAAAGAAACCGATTCTCTAAAAAAAAGAATCGATTCAGTAAGAATCGAAATTTCAAAAAATCAGATAATAATCGGGCTATGCCGCCCCGAACATAAAAAAAATAACATCCTACCTACTTGAGGCCTAACTGCCTAGAAGTTATAGCGTAGACAGTGTCCACTTGGAATATTCTTAACTCATAAAGACAGTGGAATGTGAGAATATTCCAAGCGGACACTTTCTACGCTGTAACTTCTAAGTGGTTAAGCCCCAAGTACGTAGGATGTTATTTTTTTATGTTCGGGGCGGCACAGCCGCCTTTTTCTGCCAGATTCTTTCGTACAAAACGGCATCAAATAAGCCTAGTTTCATTAAAATCGGTGAGATCGGCCGTTTTCTCCATATAATTACCAATAAAATATTTCTTTTCTGTACGTGCTGTTGCTGTGGATTTGGTAAATTTACTCGGAGAGGATTAATATTTCTACAAAACTATTAATGTGTATTTTTAAGAAATAATATGTTTTTGATAGTATAATTTGTCTAATTTTAGGATAAATATAATTACAATAGATCGTAATATTATTATTAAAAAATATATTTTGTATAAAACAATGAGTAATAATAAGGGCAATGAGCCAAATACAAAACGCAAGAAAAATTTTTCAAATTAAGTATAATATAAAATTTAAACGTTAATACAGACGTTTCGACGCCGATCGGGTCATCTTCAGTGTAACAAACATAAATAAATTATAAAATTTCTGTGTCGATAATCATGTCAGGATATTGTTCGCATATTGAAATTGTAGTCCATCTTGTAAAAGTTAATCCAATACAGTAAATTCAATTTAATAAAATTTATATAATTTGTCATAAGAATCTTAAATAGCATATTAAACAAGTGTTAAAAGATAGTTACCTTATTAAAAATTGTGTAATAACTAATGTCAATAATGTAAAAATCCATGTTGTGAAAAATGCAATGTCGTCAATGATAAAATGTTATAACAATTCAGATATAATCCAATTTACAGCTTTATCGACTTCTTATGTTAATGTCGAGAAACGCAATGAAGAAATAAATTCTTTATAAGAGGCAAAAACCAACTGAGAACAGTCTAAGAGGTAGAGAAGGACTGTATCATATTTGTATACATATCGGGCAATGACTCCGTATCATTTTGTTTATTTATGCCATGTGTCTGTTTTTTAATATAAACCATTTCGGATATCAATCTCTTTTGTAGGAAGGTTCCACATCTAATACTTCCACATTATTCCAATTAAAATTATGATTATTGTCTATTCGATGGTTAGTAACAACAGATGGAGACTTTGATAATTTAATTGTGAACATACTTTTATTGAGTTTTTAAAGCACATTGAATGTAATATTAACGGTCGTCCTAATAATATTGCAAATTTCGTGAGAAATAATGCTTTACCAATTCTTGAAAAGCTCCATAATATAAAAAATGACTCGAATAGTAAACTTTTGTCTCATTGGATTGCCTCTACTAATAAATTTATTAAGGAACACTCAGAAGTGTTCTTTTCCAAAGCTGACAAAGGAAATGTGACCGTAGCTCATAATAAATTTGATTACATTAAAAAAATGGAATTGATGCTCTCGGATAATAACACTTATGAGGTTATTAAAAAAGATTCTACTAAGAAACTTTCTAATGATTTACGGGATATTTTAGTTCGCTGAAAAAATAATAAGTATATTGATGAATACACGTATAAAAATTTATTGATCACTGATGGCAACACTCCTAGGGCATACGGATTGACTAAAATTCACAAAATTGACTTTTCTCTTAGAATCATAGTATCTTCCATCAATAGTCCGTTATATAATTTATCTCTATATTTACACCGAATTATAAGTAAATCCATTAGTGAATCTCTAAGTTTTATTAAAAATAGTGTTGATCTGATTAAAAAATTAAAAGATATTAGAATGGACTCTGATTCTCTATTAGTTTCTTTGGATGTCGTCTCCCTTTTCACTAACATTCCTATAGATTTGGCATCTGATAGTGTTGTTAGGAGGGATGCTATATCTAAGACAACAAAAATTCCATTAGATGAATTTATGATTGCCTTTCGCTTTGTTCTAAATTCGACCGTTTTTATTTTTAACAATAAACATTATAAACAAATTTTTGGAACCCCCATGGGGTCACCATTATCACCAATGGTCGCCGACATTGTTATGCAAGATTTTGAGGAAGTTACAATTAAATCATTATCTGTTAAGCCATCCTTTTACTATCGTTACGTAGATGATATTATTCTTGCGGCCCCTGCCGAGAATATTAATTGCATTTTGGAACGTTTTAATTCTTTACACACAAGAATTCAGTTTACCATAGAAGTTGGTAATGATAATAAAACATGTTTTTTAGACACTTTGATTTTAGTTGAAAATAATAGATTGATTTTTTATAACTATCGTAAAGCCACATTTTCGGGTAGATACCTTAATTTTCATTCCCAATCCTTTGTGTCATAAGAGAGGAGTAGTGTATGGGGTTGTTGATAAGATAATTCTTTATTGTCATCCTAGGTTTCAACGGAACAATTTGATTGACGCGATTAATAATTTTTTAAAAAATGGATACCCCCTGGATTTTATATTTTCGACTCTTAATAATAGATTAAAATTTAATTTAAACAACACAAATTCCATTAATAATAATGTTGGTCTCAAAAAGTTTTTTACTGTTCCTTTTGTAAAATCAATTTCAGAAAAATTTACACCTATTGCTAATTCTGTCAACTGCAAACTCGCGTACACTATTCCTAATACACTTAAAAACTATATTAAGAGAGGTAAAGACAAATTGGAACATACGCAAAATCGTAATGTTGTATAAAATTTCGTGTAGTGATTGTGATGCTAGTTATGTTGGGCAGACTAAGAGGCAATTAAAAACTAGACTCAATGAACACATCGGATATTAATAAATTATCAAAGTCTCCATCTGTTGTTACTAACCATCGAATAGACAATAATCATAATTTTAATTGGAATAATGTGGAAGTATTAGATGTGGAACCTTCCTACAAAAAGAGATTGATATCCGAAATGGTTTATATTAAAAAACAGACACATGGCATAAATAAACAAAATGATACGGAGTCATTGCCCGATATGTATACAAATATGATACAGTCCTTCTCTACCTCTTAGACTGTTCTCAGTTGGTTTTTGCCTCTTATAAAGAATTTATTTCTTCATTGCGTTTCTCGACATTAACATAAGAAGTCGATAAAGCTGTAAATTGGATTATATCTGAATTGTTATAACATTTTATCATTGACGACATTGCATTTTTCACAACATGGATTTTTACATTATTGACATTAGT
>NW_017278801.1:480433-487357 GCF_001594065.2 Cyphomyrmex costatus | reverse complement strand
TGTTTACAATATTTATATAATTTTTATAATATTTATATTTATATTTTTTATTTATATATATAACATATATTTATAAATATTATACAATTATTTAAAAAATTATAAATAGTGTAAAATAAAGGACTCTCAATACAACAAATAAAAACAAAGATATAAAGACAAATGAGAGTCAACATTAAGAAACAAAGAATATCATCTTAACATTAATATATTCATATAAAATTTAAACACGTTATAATAATATAAAGAAATAAACGAAAAATTTAGTCGAATTGTTCATGAACAAAATTTTACATTTCGGTCTTATATTGAGACCCTCTTCAGAAAAAACGCAACGTTATATATTTAATTATTAAGCATGGTCAAAACGGTTATCTCAATATATTACAAATTACACATTAAAGTTATAAAATGAAATAAAAGTTGTAAAATAGATGTGTGATGAGTCGTTGATAAGAGAAACCAGAGTCAAATGTCAAACGATTGGCTGACCGATTGAAAAGAAAATCGAGATGAAAATAAATGAAACTTTGTATTACACGATGTAAAATGTCGAGTATGCATTATACGTGTGTATCGAACAGCTGTTGACGAAGAAGCCCGAAACATGTAAAATTTTGTTCATGAACAATTCGACTAAATTTTTCGTTTATTTCTTTATATTATTATAACGTGTTCAAATTTTATATGAATATATTAATGTTAAGATGATATTCTTTGTTTCTTAATGTTGACTCTCATTTGCCTTTATATCTTTGTTTTTATTAAAAAAAATTATTATACAATCGATCCTCTCCGGATAGACTTATAAAATCTACAACAACAGCACGTAAAGAAGAGTCGCAACAAATGGCACAAAAATATTTTGAAATTTCGTAAATATTAACTTAACCTTAACTTTTCAGAAGAAACACGCGCGATAATAGTACGAAATCCGAGTTTCATAGACAGCACGGATTACAATCCAGATTGATCTAGGAACATTTAAGAGTTTTCAGATTGAATACCACTGCTCAATCCGATTTGTGGATCCGATTACTTCACGTAAACACCCAGGAGCAATTCCAAAACCATGAATCAGTGTAGTCGTATGCAAATTAATCAGGTCATGTTTCAATATACGCCCTGTGCATAATAGAGCAAATATTAGGATAAAGTATAAACTTTTTAACTATTAAGATTCAGGGTTATCTCAAACTTGGAAAACCAGGAAAATCGAGAAAAGTCAGGGAAATAAAAATTGATCGTGAAAACTGGAAAAAGTCAGGGGGAAATATAAAAAAGTCTGAAATTTTTTAATTTACTCAATTCCCATTTTTTTAAATATATTTAATGTTTATAGTCAATCACGTTCAAAACTCATGCACTTTAAATAATTTTAATGTAAAATAATTAAAATTACATTTTGTTCAGTATTTTTATTTGATAGCCCTTTTTCGTTATAACTCATTCTTTTTTCTAATATTAATTTATTTTTTGTTGGCTTTTAAATTTGCACTCAAAATATTATGCTACTAAGCGCTTTTGCATTGTTTTTAATAATACAGGCTAGCTTTTCTACAATCCTTAATTTTAAATGTTAAAATTTGCACTTTTTATATTATTCATGGAAAATTTCCCATTTCCATCTGGAAACCCTGGAAAAGTTAGGAAATTTTAAAATTCATTAAATTTCTGTTGTAATCCTGCAGATTTCAATCTATGTACTTATAGTTATAATACACTGTTTCTGATAAGTTGAAATCTTAATATTTAATAAAAATAGTGTAAAATAAAGGACTCTCGAAACAACAAATGAAAACAAAGATATAAAGGCAAATGAGAGTCAACATTAAGAAACAAAGAATATTATTTTAAGATTAATATATATTCATATAAAAAATTTAAACACGTTACAATAATATAAAGAAATAAACGAAGAATTTAGTCGAATTGTTCATGAACAAAATTTTACATGTTTCGGTCTTATATTGAGACCCTCTTCAGAAAAAACGCAACGTTATACATTTAATTATTAAGCATAGTCAAAGCAATTATCATCTCAATATATTACAAATTACACATTAAAGTTATAAAATGAAATAAAAATTGTAAAATAAATATGTGATGAGTCGTTGATAAGAGAAACCGGAAATTTGACATTCCGGTTTCTCTTATTAACGTTTTTTCTGAAGAGGGTCTCAATATAAGGCCGAAACATGTAAAATTTTGTTCATGAACAATTCGACTAAATATTTCGTTTATTTCTTTATATTATTGTAACGTGTTTAATTTTTATATGAATATATTAATGTTAAAATGATATTCTTTGTTTCTTAATGTTGACTCTCATTTGCCTTTATATCTTTGTTTTTATTTAATATTTATTTCTATTCCTAATATTTGCTCCATTGTATATAGACCCATATATCATATATTACCAGTATTAAAAATTTAAATGTCCGTATTTATAATTAGACCTTATATTTATTATCTTCCTTAAATGTATAATATTCTACGAATTATTTTATTGGCTACTGATTGTGAGTATCTAAAGATAGATTTAAGAAAGTCTTAAATATAAGGTTTGACTATAAATATGGGCATAAATATTCGAATTTGCCGGCGCACCATAACAAACAAACTTCATTTTGAATGCTCATGGATTGTAAGCTTTATTCTATCATGTAATGAGCGATGAAGATAGACTGATGCTTAGGCCGGTATCAGATTACACATTGAAGAACGAGATTGAAATGTCACCAATGAGGACAAAGAAATTTTGGTTTTTTTTGTTTTGATCTGTCAAATTTCAGTTCTTCAATCTTCGATCTCAATTGCTGCGTTTAGCAGAAAAAGCAGCTTTGCTGTTGTAAAATTTTTGAATATAATTGGTTTATATTATACATTTAGATTCAGTGAAGAACTAAAGGCATATGGCAAGACCAATCATATTAAAGCATTTTACAATCATAATAAAGAAATAAACAGTTGCAAAGCTTTTTCTGTTGAACGCAGCCAATCTTCAATGTATACCATAATCTGATACCGGTCCTATAGTGCGTGAGTGGTCAAAACAAATGCACCTTTGGGAGTTCGTGTCTACTTCTATCTATTAGTGACGTGAAAGGGATAAAATAGGTTCAAACTTGATGAAAATTCGGCCGATGTGGTTCTCTCCGTGGACGAACTACACAACCAACTCACTTGAGCGCTTATTGAGCTTTTGCATCTGATTGACATATTGGGCGCATTCAGTGAACTCTATAGTTGGATAAGCGTTATTGATGTATTCTTCTAGATCTAAAATTCTGATTGGATGATAAAAGAATACACCAATAACAGCAAACGCTCACTCAACTGTTGAGTCCGTTGAACGCGCCCATTCTGTATTTGACCTACAAAAAATAGACCAAACAGGTATAAGAACTCACTAAGCGCTCAAGTGAGCGGTCGTAATATTGGGTCTGTTTTTTGTTCCTGCACTGTCTGAACTAGTACACACGGTGCAATAAGTTAAAGTGAAACAAATATACGTTTGTTTCATTTTAACGTATTGCACTGTTTGCACTAGTTCAGACAGTGCAGGAACAAAAAACAGACCCACTGAATGTATCCTTTTTAGTTGTACTTTGCTCAATTTGTTCAATACAAAATAAGTATTATAAATGCAGACTATCAAATTTCAGGAGATTAAGTATTAATTTTTTGATTAATTCTTTTGATAGATCAAAGTCCAAAATTTATGTATTGTTAGCGAAAGTAAATTTGAATTGTCAAATCAAAATTAACATTTGATCTGGAACAGTTTGTATATTTTAGATTTACGAAATAATAGATGAAAATAGAAAGAAAATAATATAAAAAGTACAACTGAAAAAGATAAATATATTATGTCATCTGTACAGTTTGTTGAAGAAACTAATAATGTTATATTCCATTCGTTGGGTGATTCCTGCTTGAAGCCAGGGTGATCCATTTCATTTAGCATTAATTATGTCCTGTGTGACATCACGTTCGTGAATTATTCGTATGCACTTTACTGTCTGCTGTTTTCGGATCCTCAGTCATCAAACCGCTTTTCATTTTGTGCTTCCCAGATATCTGTGCTTCGCCTATTACACTCTGTCCATCAGGTTACGAAAGATTATCAAAATCTTCGTCAAGAAATTTTGGAGGTTCAGCAGTTACAAAAACAGCTTTCTGATTCACTTAGAGCTCAGCTTACACAGGTGCACGGACACTTTAATTTATTGCGTAATAAGATTGTAGGACACAAATCACCGCAGCTAAAATAAGAAATTTGTTATACGTTTCTGATATATTTTTCTTTTTATCTGTTAACAAAAGAGTGCACATGTTTTTTATGAGATGCGAATTGATGTTTAAGTATTATGTCCAATGGAACTTATGTTCTCTTTCTGTTATATTCGTAATATAAAGTACTTACAGTAAAGCAAATTGCGGAAAACGATGCGGCCCACAATTCGAAGATAAAGATTTGAGAACAGTTGTTTGAGAAATATTTTATCCCATCCTGAACAGAACTTTAATAGTTAAAATTATAATATTTGTTATATTGTTCCCCCCCTCGTATATTGTTTTTTAACGTTAAAAACTTTAAAAATTGGAAATAGAAATTGAGTAAAGAATGGAATCAACATTTCTCACTCCCTAGAATATTATCGACAAATAACTTATTTAACTTTTGCCTTAAAAATGGCGATGGGGCCAATATATATACGCTGGTACGTTGAGAATAATACTGATCTTTCATATTGAATTCATATTGTCTACATTACAGCCCCTACCGTTTGTTATTCGTCACGTTAACAGATAATAGACAATATGTAACGATATGTTTGATCTTTGAATGATGATATAAAATCTTTTAGTAGTGCATCAATTGAATGGCTAAAAAGTAATATTTGTGTATCTTCCGTTATTATTAGATTTATCTGTATATGTTTCTACACCATTTTGAGGACAATGGTTACGAAAAATTTATTTTTTCTTGTGTACCAATCGAAGCTTTGTAACTCTGAGATTAGAAAATACAAGCTTAGCATGATATCTTTGTGCGAATCCACATTTAGTTTTAGGTGGAGTTAGATATTTATGGTTTCTGAAGCAATGTAAATGATTAAAATACAACATTGTATTATTTGATGCTATTAATGATGTTTATATTAGATATTTCTGCATAATGAGTTTACATATGATACAACATATGTGACATTTACATCGATTGAGGATCAGTAATCGATTATATTTATACAATTTTTTATTTATTATTGTTATATAGAGTAAATTAATCTTTTATTGTGTGTGAAAAAAATTGTATAATTTTTCGGTACATATTTTAATACAGCTTAGCATTTTTATTCTTTATATAATATAAACAAATTAAGTCAAAGTTGGTTAAATAGCAAGTATATAAATATCTTCATATGTTTAATCAGAAATATAGAATATTTCTATCGGTTACATTTCTTTGGTAAAATTTATTCACAATGCAGATAAAAAATTTGAATAAATTTATATTATTTTTTTTTTAACAAATTTATATTTATATATTATATTTATTAACTCTTCGCTGGGCAATTTAAAAGTATCATCGATATTTTGAGTGTAAATTTTGGTAGACAAATTTATGTCTGTAAAAAACAGATAAAATATAATCTCACTTTTACGGTAAAAACTTGTTAAAAATTTGACAAGTATACCAGAACTTTTTCAAATTTTTATATAATTTAGAACAATAAAAAATTTACTGTTTCGCGAAGATCCCGATTGCTGATAAAAAAATTAAAATTGATATTGCCGGTGGAAGATTAATCTTGTTTTATATATATTATATTTGGCTTTGATAAGTCATGTACAATAATATAATTATTTTTTTCTCTTTGCATAAAATTAATAACTTTTGTCTGGCTGCAACTTATACAATAAGTCAACAATAAGATATACATATATGTAACTGAAAAAACATTACGAAAAACTATACAGAAGTTTCAAAAATGCTCTTACAGATTCCTGAATATATACAAACGCTTATGTGTTCTCAGCACGCTTAGTGTTCTTTCTTAAAATACACGGAGTGTTTTTTAATTTGCAGAAAAATAATAATATAAAATGAATGCAGAAAGAACATGACAAATGTATAAACTAGTGTTGAAAAATTGAAAGAAGGGAAACAATATTGCCTTAAGACATAGATGAGCGTTTTTTAATATCTTGGAATTAGATATATGACAATTGTACCCGCTAAACTGTACAACAACTTGTTAACGGATTTTCAAGAAGCTTGATAAATCAGAAAAAAATATTTTCTCTTTCTTTCATAAGAAATACTTCTGCATTATAACTCTTCTTGTATCAAACGTTATAATATGTAACTGTTTATACCTCATAAGTAGTTAATTAATCGATTTACTGTGCGAATCTATCTTAATAACGCTATCATTTCATCGATTGATAAACTGAACAATTAATGTACGACGCTACGTAACTTAAATTATAACAGACAGAGTAACTGAGTTTCATAAACATAAATGTGTTGTATGCTGATTACATACGTAATAGTATTCTAAATCTAAAGAAAAAAATTGCTGTCAATTTACTTGTTTTCTTACTCGCATTCGACCCGTGTCTTACACGAAGAAACTCCTTCAAGTTAATACTATATAATATATAGACCGAGAGAACATTGTGATACTCAGTGACTCGTATTATCTACTACGATCGACTTTTTACATTACGATTAATCAAGAACGTACCTAGCCCGATGCATCGAAAATGGGAGAAAAGTAAACTTTTTTGTACTAACTTATTAATTGTAATACAAATAGTTCCATCGTCTTATAGCTTTTATCTGAAATTAGGTACGTATTTCAAAATAGAGAGAGAGAGAGAGAGAGAGAGAGAGAGAGAGAGAGAGAGAGA
>NW_017278801.1:404540-480115 GCF_001594065.2 Cyphomyrmex costatus | reverse complement strand
AGAGAGAGAGAGAGAGAGAGAGAGAGAGAGAGAGAGAGAGAGAGAGAGAGAGAGAGAATATGTATCGTTTAGCACTGTCAGATTGAAGTTATACGTACTCACTATTTTTCAATACAACAATTTCATTTGATATGTATTGCCATCTCTTCTGTAATATATATACATATACCTATTTGACACAATTTTCAATACATATACGCACATTCAATTTTATTCTTCGATATGTATGACTTTGTTAAAATATTAGATAGTTTGTTATTTGTTACTATATAATGTAGAATAGTTCTAAGAGAAAAATGGTCTGGAACACATTGAAAATGTGCTAAACTTTTTCGGTCAATTAATGATAAACGTCATTCATTTCGTTGGAAGCGAATTGTTATCGATTTGTTTCTGTTTAGAATCTACATATCACGTTTAAAATCTTGTTGAACGTATTATGCACTTTTCATCGGAACATTTCCGAGATTCATGAATGCTTTCATCAAAACAAGTAATTAATCTTGTGCTTGTACAAGCACTTATTAAGGAACAACGTGTATATCGTATGATTTTTTACAACTTATGTAAGTTAAACGAAAGGAACTAATTCTTATCAAGCTTTGAAATATACTTGCAGTATTAATTAGATTCAGGTATTATCTCATTTTAGGAACCATCGGTTATTTAAGATCATTTTTTTCCCAAAATTAAAAAATACTTTTTATAATTAGAAAAATAATAATTTTCTTTTGACATAAACTTATAGTGCGTTAATCGAAAATATCAATATATATCATCTTTAATATGTTTAAATATTTATTATATTTTTTAAAATTGGGTAAAAAAGTAATATATTAGGAGTCAGGCGAGGTAATTATTGCGCAAATTGATATATAAATTTACAAAATCACACAGAAACTCGGATTGAAATGAAATTCTGATCTGGTTACGGTCACAATCAGAGGCTGTACCCAATTTTCGGTTTCAATTCCGGTTGCGATCCTTTTACCGGTAACGATTTCGGTCTTTTTCGGTCCAGGGCCCACATTCTGTACACGTATACCGACAGTTGTCGATGCTGTTAAGTAACGATAGCATATAGACCCAGATCAGAAAAGTCCGAAATTCAAGTGGTTTCAGATCTTTTAGCGATAATAGTAACTGTAACTTAGTGACCCTAGAATACAGAGTCTGGCAATCGGCCCCTAAAAATGGTGGACATATCTGTGCGTTAAAACGAGAGAGAGGAGAGGGATAAACAATTCATAAGTTCTTTCCGACACAGAGGTTATAAAGTGCATAAGTAAGTAATGTGATTGGTGCCGCCATTTTTAGGGGATCTATTCCTGATCCAATAAAAAGAGATCTACGAATTACCAGACTCTGTATTCTAGGGACACTACCATAACCATTTGGATTTTAGTTTTGTTTGGTTATAGGAATGATAATCTATTTCTATATTATTGTATAAAAAGGTAATAAAAAAAATTAGTTTTAATTGGAGATATCGACATGTAAGCATTTTAATCTAATAAAAGTATAAACAGATTTTACAGATTATTTCTTTTTCTTTCTTTGCTGCACTTTCATTTTCATCTTCTCTGACGTCAACTACATCAGCAATTTGAAACGTCTCCAATTAATAATTTTATATAAAATAACATTAATCTTACATAAATTATCATATAGTTATATCATATAATTATAATTATCAATAGTAGTTTACTAAAAAGTGACATGCGAACAACTTTAACGTTTCATTTTTCACTTCTAACGTTCTCACGATCCAAAGTCGCTACAGCGCGATTATTCAACTTTAAAATCAACTGTATGCCTAGTGTGCCTATGAATGGAGCGTTAAAAATATGAGGATAAGATTACAAACGTACGTGTCCTTCTTGTTAAAAATTCGATTGGCTCTGACTAGAAGTTGATCCTCCAAGATCGCTTCAGTGATATTTGTTCTTAGCGGAGATAATACAAATTTTAATCTTGAAAACAACCTTTCGACCAGCTCACTTGCATGGTACAACTAGACTGGTACAACTAGAGTAAGGGTTGGATTATACTAGCCGTAATCTGTTAACTTATGCCGTAATCTGTAAAAATTGACCAATTATAATCGATTATTCCCCTCTCATTCGACTGTGATTGGTCAATTTTTACAGATTACGGCATAAGTTAACAGATTATGGCCAGTATAAATCAACCTGTAGGGTCTACGCACAATGGAGGAACAGATATTAGATATTAAAATATTAACCTATCAGAATCGTGTATTCCAATGTAACTAGTATCTGATAAGTTAATATTTAATATCTATTCCTATGTACAAATTAGCAAGAGTTAGGGTCTACGCACAATAGGAGAAATATTAGGACCAGATATTAAATATAAGAATTTTAACCTATCAGAACTGTGTACTGTGGAATGTGCGCTTTCTGACAGGTTAAAATTCTTAAATTTAATATCTGTTCCTAATATTTCTCCTATTGTGCGTAGACCCTAACTCTTGCTAATTTGTACAACTCTAGATGAGTACGTTTTTCTTGCTAGAATTCCAAGATATTAGTTTTTCTTAAGATTCTTTTCTGCTCTTGGTAGTAACTTTTTAGTAAGATTTCAATCCTTCGCAAGAAAAGATGTTCATTTGATTGAACAAACGACGATGATAATTGTAAACTTAGAATAGTGATGTATTTCTTTTAATTTGAGAAAATTTCTTCATCGCTAGATTCTGATCAAGTCTATGGGTGCGATCCACTAGACGCTTCAAACGCTTCGAAGTGCTTCAGATGTGATCCACTAGACCCTTCGAAGCGTTTCTATAGCAGATACGACGTCATATATGACGTCATAGGTTTTCGCTTCCAGCGTGCTGCAAATGCTTCTGCCGAAGAGGTAGTACGGCTAAAGCGATATTTTGAATGCATAAAAGCGCGGGAAATAATCAGAAATATCAATTAACTATAACCTGTGTTTCGTGATTTCGTTTGGTTTTAACGTTTTATATTGATCGAAATTAAAAGTAATGCCGATTATACAATTAATAGATGTTAATACCGGAGATATTCATACTTTAGAAGTTTCCGAAGAAGATGCAAGAAAGGTTAATGAAGGTAAGAATGTATAATATAACCACGTAATACCACGTTCGTCTCCATATTAACATGAATTATGTCTTCCGCAGCCTAGGAATACGATGGTTACGAGATTTTTTAGCAGGTTACGTTCAATAATAACGCTTCCAACACTTCACGATTGATCCACTTGTGTAGTATTGGCAACGTTAGTAACGCTAACGGATCACTCTATCGGAAGTATTTGTAGCAATAGCGTCTGAAGCGTTTGAAGTGTCTAGTGGATCGCACCCTTAGGCACTTGATAGTTTCATGTGATGTGGAGAATCGTCCCCTTATTATTTGAAATTCGCTGGGGGCGCTAGTAGTAACTTAGTCCGTTTACTACATCTTCTTTATTTTTAATGGCTCCCGCAGACGAACGCTCGTGATACGGCCAGTATCTGATGTAGTGATTTGTAAATGGAGAGGATGATGAAATCCGCGAAAATGGTGTAGCCCGCAAGGACACCGGGCACCTGCGTCTACAACGTCATCACGCTGCAATAGCGCGCGTCAGAACGAACGGATCGTCTAGATTAGCGAGATAAACCAAATCCAAATGAAATGCAAAACACGGCAAAGTCGCCACCACTTTTCAAAAAATATGATTGAAAGCATCCAAACCGAAATGCGTCCATCGCGGTCGAGTGATTCTGTATAACTTTCCGTTTACTACAGTACAGTCTGGTATGATCTAGTGGGCTGGGTCAGTGATGACGGGTTATTATGAAGAATTTAGACAGGAACGAAAACGTCAAAAATACTAGTTTTATCGATAATAGAGGCGGGTCCAACATCACCTTAACGAGATATTAAGATGATGCTGGACTCAATAAAAAATGGTTCTTTAAGGCTCCTGAATACCGGCGACGGCCATGTTGGAATTGTGACATCATAGGCGAGAAAAACACATTAATTTTTCTTGCGTCCCATTTTTTAATAAAGACAATTTGGATAAATTTAAAAGGCGAGATCGCACAAAAACACTTGTGAAAATTGCCGGAAACTGTCCTTTCCTCTTCTGATAGTCAGTAAATGGTCGTAAAAGACATGTAAAGTGAGCCTATTTTCGGGCAGAATTACACAGTTTAACAGCTGATGAAACGAGTGAAATATACGCTTTTACGTATAAAATTTCACGATAACTGCAGTTTCCGGCAATTTTTAGGACTTTCACGAGTACGAGGGAAGTCACATTTTCACAAATAAGCAAATATTGACGAAATGGCACGCAAGAAAAAATTTGTCGTCAAAACATCACTTTTTCACGCCTATTAGTTCAGACTTTTACCATGGCGAGGCGCTATACACACACACAAGCATGAACCCATGCTGTGCGCTCTCCTTCTACCCGAAAATGAGCACACGGACATGAGCTTGCAATTGTGTGTATAACCAGTAACGTACTACCAGTTTTGCTAGCCACCGACTAATTCGGTGTCGCTACCCATCAACACGGAGTTCTTGGCTGAGTATTCAGGAGCCTTAATTTGAGCAACATTGACATACCTATTGATGTACTTGTTATAGGCTGTTTTCCAGCTAGGACACAGAAACGTTACACTGTGCTCCACTGTGTAAAGTACTTATTAGAACGATAGAACTCTAGATTTAATTTCTGAGAAAACCGCCAGAGTGTGTTTGAATTCTCTATTTTTACTGTTAGTCATCTATTATTAGTATGATTAATGTAATAACATAAAATGTAACGAATAACTAATATAAGTTGAAATAAGTTTTTTTGTAAACATTTACACACGTTAAATATAATTTTCTTGAAAAGTTGGTAACACTGGCATACTTTACACGTTCGTACTTAGCTTTTTACTTGTTGAGCAGTGTAACACTGTGTCACCGTTGAAACACTTTGTGTAAGACACAGTGTTACACTGTGTCATCTGTGTACGTTGTTGGAAAACACCCAGTTAGGTAAAGGGTTTGGCCTTCCCATAAACAAACATAATTTAGAACATACATTTATAGAGTTTATAAAAAGCATTGAAAATAACATTAACAATCGTCCTAATAACATAGTCAATTTTGTAAGAAATAATGCTGCTCCAATTCTTGAGAAATTTCAGAATGAATTCCCAAAAACAGATTCTAACAGTAAATTACTATTTAATTGGATTAAAGCTACAAAAAAAATTTGAGAATCACTGAGGATCACCCTGAAATATGTTTTTCTAAACCACATAAGCAAAGGTAATATAATTGTTGCTCAAAATAATATTGATTATATCAATAAGATGGAATTAATGCTTTCTAATAACAAAACATATGAGATAATAAAAAAAGATCCTACAAAAAACTTACTACAGATTTGCGCAATATACTAATAGTTAGGTGGAAAAGTGAAGGTTTTATTGATGACTTCACATATAGGAATTTACTTACTACCGATGGTAATATTCCAAGAGAGAGAGTATGGTTTGACAAAAATTCATCAAATTAATTATCCTCTAAGAATTATAGTTTCATCTGTCAATAGTCCTTTATATAATTTATTATTGTATTTACACATTATTAATGATTCTATACATGAAGCTCCAAATTTTATAAAAAAATAGTTTTGATTTGATTAATAAACTAAAAAATGTCAAACTTGAACCTGATTCTTTACTGATTTCATTAGATGTGGTTTTCCTTTTCACTAACATACCTACAGATTTAGCATCTGATAGTATTGTTAAGAGATGAGATTTCATATCTGAAAAAAACTAAACTTCTCCATTAGAATTTATGATAGCCTTTAGATTAGTGTTAAATTCTACTGTTTTTATTTTAAATAATAAATATTACAAATAAATATTTGGAATCCCGATTGGAGGGCCTCCATTATCACCGGTAGTTGCAGATATGGTTATGTAATATGTATGCAGTAAATTCTAACTCAAAATACTTTATATATTTTTTGTAACATTGAAAATGACCCGATCGGAGTCGAGAAACGTTTGTTTTAGTTATTTGTATATCCCCTGATATTTTGAATTAAATTTGTTCGTTGATTTACTTGGCTCTTTATCCTTTTTATATTTTTTACTATTTTATACATATAGAATCTTATAATTACTTATATTTTATATTACGAAAAATTTAGACAGGAATGGAAACGTCAAAAACGCCAGTTTTATCGGTAATACAGTCGGCTCCAGCATCCCTTTAATGTCTAAAGATTATACCGACTACGTGCGTGCTCCCAACCTACAATTGCCGAGTGTACGCCAATTGGTAGCTCGGCGTGAAGACTAACAACACTGGGTAAGCGTGCCGCACGAATCATAACATTTAGAGTATTCGCTCGTGTGTAGCCGAACGATGCGGACCTCCTTTGCGCCTGCCTTTGTTTCCTGCGCTTCCTTGACTTTGGCTTGTCCTTCTGCGACTTTATTGAGAGGGTTTCTCTCTCCTTTACTTGTAAGTATTCTCAGTTTTGCCTGCTTTCTGTAGTATATTAGCATTTAATCCAGCCCTCTGCTATGCAAGCCAATGTCCCCGCCACGCCGGATCCCGGCGGTGGCTCAGTATCGATCAGCAATCGTCTCTCGGCTTCTCTGGAGGACTTTGATAGTTTTTCCAAACGTGTGAGTATCGATAATAACAACGATTTAAAGAGAACTCGCTTTCAAACGGAAAGCCATCCCTGGCTGTCAGTTACATGAAAAGGGCTTCGCCTGTTGCATCACCTTCATTATTAGTAAATAACGGTGATCTCGTTAAGTCTGACAACATAAAGAAGAAAAAAGTAAAGAAAGGGAAGGAAACGCGATGTTCGCGCGAACTTCCCCCCTACGGTCTCTGTATCTGAGTTGACCCGTTCTCGATCACGATCTCCGGTGAAGATTCATTTCCGGAATCCGATGTTTCTTCGATACATGAGGATGAAAATATAGAGATAAGCATCGCAGTCTGCGAGGATCGTTCGACCTCTTTACAATGCTAGAATCCTCTTCCCCTCTTGGCCGATGTTCCGCCCCGCGGCGATCGTCTGATTGTGGGAACTACTTCTCGCGTCGATGAAGTGTCTATCTCTAAGAAATGTCTCCGCGATGGGGAGCCAGCAGCTGGGGAAACCCCGGCGAAGGTTACGCCTACTACATTACATACGAATAATTCTAATTCAAATGATGTGAGTGTAACCTGTGATGAGGGGGGGATCTCTCTCCCTTTGTTATTTTCGTGGGACGTATTGCGGAAAGTAATGGCGGGGATTCTTGACTTGATTTGATTACGGTTGTGCGCGTAATGATGAGTATCGCCAACGGTAAAATTATAGAAGTTAAATCATCAGGCTGTAATGAAGTCGTTGTACATTTTAATGATCGTGTTGCAGCGAATAGTATCCTTACGCATCCGTTGCTTAAAGGTAACGGCCTCTCAGCCTTTATCCCGGCTTTTCGTGTACTGGTGTGATTAGGAATGTCCCCCTGGATATTTCAGAAAGCGATATCGTCAACTGCTTTAACTCGCCATATAAGATCATTTCGCCAAAACGTCTGAGTATCAGGGCACGCAAAGATGGTGAATTGATTATCTCACCCTCGTGAACGGTGATGATGAAATTTCGCGGTCAATCTTTACCACGATCGGTAACGTGTACCTTTTTACACATTAATTTCCCGGTTCTACTTTATTTTCCAAAGATACTTATTGTGTTTTTCTTGTTTACGTTACGGTCACGTTAGTGTGAATTGCAAGAGTAAGCCGTGTTGTGCGCGCTGCGGCAACCCTTTTACCTCCGATCTGCTGCAGTAGGGAGGAACATTTACCTTCTTCCTTGGTGTGCCCACTTATGTACGCCACAAACAAATTTACGCTTACGCTGCTATTGAAAATCTCTTACTCTGAGGCACGTCTCAGATTCGGGGCTCCCTCTCCTTCAGTTTCCTTCCCCCTAACCCTTTTCATCATATGAACTTTCCCGCACTTCCAAAGATTACTCGTACACTTCAAGCTACCATGATCTTAATTCCCAAGATGTTATTGGTAATATCCCTGAATTTGCTGATTCACGGCGCGAGGTCTTTTGCTCTCACGCCGATCTCGCGCGAACTCCTCCACAGTCGAGACATATTTGTCCCTGTCCACAGCGCGATGAGAATTTGCGGGAACACTTGTCGGAGATGTTTGAACAGTCTAGTAACCGGGATGCTAATGGCGGCAAATTCTCTGACCGTCGTCCAATGAAATCCTATAATAATCTGCATAAATCCTACAATTTTCTCCTATATGCACTTTATAGCAGACTTCCTAGTCTCTCCTCCTCCTCTTACTGCCTTCCCTTTCATTCCCTTGAGGTCGTATGAATTGCGTAGTCAAAATATCTACTGTTTTTTCTTATAAGATTAAGCTCTCTAAAGCCCAATGGGCTGAAGTCAAGCAATATTTATGCGATAATTCCAACACCATCTCTCAAACTATTAATTTAATTCACTCTGACGATCCTATCATTCAATATAATACTTTCCTGGAAGTCATCTCCTTCAGTTACGAGCGGTTTTCTTCCTCGAAGCCTCCTAGTGGTACCCGATCCCCTCGTGCGTCTTCCACTTATAAGGGCTTCTCACCGGCCCCTTTTTGGATACCGAAGCTGTCAAGAACCGTAGTAACGCTCTCAAAGTCTTCAAGCTGAATCCTTTCTTTGATAACTATGTTTTCTATCGTTCGGTGGTCTGTCAGAGTCGCAAGATTCTTCGCAGGACTAAGCGTAATGATTAGAAAGCTTTTTACGGTTCTCTTGATTGCATGACTCCCACCGTAGAAATCTAGCATATGCTTAAATGCTTTCGTAATCGCCGTCTCATTCCTGCTAATTCTAACACTCAACAGAAACTTTGAGAACTCTGAGGT
Organism: Cyphomyrmex costatus; assembly: GCF_001594065.2. NCBI lineage: Eukaryota > Metazoa > Arthropoda > Insecta > Hymenoptera > Formicidae > Cyphomyrmex > Cyphomyrmex costatus. The sequence goes on along the minus strand of NW_017278801.1, from coordinate 471,161 downwards.
TGTAACGATGCTCCCCTAAAATGCATCGTCATTATGGTGCCAGTGGTAATAAGGGCGCAATGCGCTCGCGCATATACTAATTACTAAGAATAATTCGCAGGGACAGCAACCACCGTTATACCGCCAGTCTTGTCGGGAAATTCCGGCCGCCGCCGGGGACCGCCGATCGGCGGAAAATATCGAGACCGATCGGAACTAAACGAGCGAGACTGGCGGTCTAGTATAAAATATCGCGTCGACAAGACGTCGGGACCATTTTTGCCGATTTTCCTGCTCCTAAAACACGATCCAGTGCTCCAAAGCCGTCGCTGAGACTCGCTCGTTCCGACGAACCTGAGGGGTAGGGCGTACTCTGCCTCTGCCTGGGTGTTCTCGGCCGCCGGACGAACTGTCAACGATACGAATTCCAGGCACTCGATTCCGTTGCCAGACCTGCGAACACGCTTGTTCCGACGAACCTGAGGGGTAGGGCGTACTCTGCCTCTGCCGGGCGTTCTCGGCCGCCGGACAACGTAAACGCTTCGGCCCCTGGCACGCGAATCGCGACTTCACGCAACGTGTTGTTCCGACGAACCTGAGGGGTAGAGTGTACTCTGCCTCTGCCGGGCGTTCTCGGCCGCCGGACAACCGCTGTAACTGCTTCCACAATCTTTCGTTTATTCTTTTCCGCATCCCGTATTTTCCTTCCCGATAATTGAAAAGGGGTAGGGCGCTCTCTGCCTCCATCGAGCGTTCCCGGCCGTCAATTATCGGATCCATTTTCTAATCTCAACCATCTTCGAATTACGCGTCGCGCCGCGAAATCTTATTTGTTGGCGTATACCCGCGTTCCACCGTATTGTCAAACGCCACCTCGTACAGCTCGCGCCGGCATTACCGTAAATCAGCGAGCAGCCGAAAAACTCACGACGTCAGTAGGACCGCCACGATTTCGCTCGACCCGGTACCTGCTGACATCTCGCGATTCGTTTATAAATACTTCGCGAAATTAGAATTAAGTATTACTGTACTATCCGCGTTCGTTATACTATTTGTCGGTATATCTACTACTCGCGTTCCGTATTGTATCGTTTTCATTTTATTTCAGTCTTCTGTTCTGTATTATTATATCATTTCTATTCTATTTTATTGTTATAATAAATCGTGTTCGTTGTACTCAACTATTCTTTTACACTGTTTCTTTTTTACTATTTCCGAAACACCGATCTGACGCGAATACTCCTCCTGCCGAACCTTTTTTTGTGCGACACGCATTTTGTACCGACGACCTAGTCCGAGCATAAAATCAGGTTGTTACAAAGTTATTCAGGATGCTATTGACAAACTTTGTCCTTCTCCTTCTGCCGAGATTTCTCTGCTATTTCAGAGCAATCTTTTCTGGCTCGATTCTCCCTTCTCTATGAACGAACTCCAATTAGCACTTTAATCCGTTAAATCTTCTTCCAGTCTGGGTCGATTCTTGATAGAATCGATTATCGCTTACTCAAAGCTCTCCTCTCCAAACTTTTAATCCATTTACCTTTCGTGTTCTGTTTTTCCTAGCCAATGGTCCCACTCTCTTGCCTACTTAATATCAAAACCTAACAATAGTGGTGTTCGTCCGATATTATTGTAAAAGAATTGATTCTTTGTACTTCGTTGATAGGAAAAGTCTGAAAAGAAAAAAAGGTATGGATTTAAAAGATCCTTACCTTTTCTTTTCAGGACTTTCCCTTCAATAAATCTGATGATAAAATACAGCACAAAGAATCAATTCTTTTATAATAATAAAGATAAAACTTATTTGATACAGTTAATCAAAACATAAAATTACTTGGTTTTAGTATTGAAATCTTTAAATAAATATCTAATTATCTAATAATGAAATATATTATCATGGAAAGTAACTGATATATTATTGTGCCAGTTCAAAGTGAACATTCATAAAATGTATATCGCCATTTGTTGCATATATACGTAATAATGATTTAACAACACATGCACACTAGTTGTTTGTAATAGTAACGTTAAATCATTACGTATATATGCAACAAAAGAATATACACTTTATTTTATGTATGTTTACTTTGAACTGGCACCTTCAATAATATATGAGTCATTTTTCATGGTAATATGTACCATTTCATTATCTTTCAGTAATAAAATGTATTACGTTAAAATAGACAATTAGGTATAAGAATTCTTTTAAAATTAATATTGATCTTTTGTGATTTATTTTTAAAATGTAAAAAACTGTTATAGTTTAATCTCTCACCTAGAACACTATATTTTTGATTCAAGATTTTGGAGTGTAAGTTAACTAGTTTTCAATCACGTATATCTTCATAAGTATACGTTTACAAATTATTATTCTAATTAATAATTAAAATCGTGAAAAAGGATTGTTCTGATAATCAATTTCGTAATAACATTATACCAAAAAAATTTATTACGTTTATTAGACTTATTTGATTATGGTATAGGTACGTAATATTTTGACATTGGAATAAATACATATTCACTTTCATTGCATTATCTTTCAATAATAAAATGTATTAATTCCAATGTCAAAATCTATTACATATAATCAAATACGCTAATAAACGTAATTTTTGAAAAAAATGATTGAAATTATTTAAATTATTTATATATTTTGCAGGTACACAAAGGAGTGATTTATCAAAATGGTCTTCAATTGGGAGGAGGAAAGACCATAAAGATACTACACGATCATGGGAGAATTGCCGCAAAATACAATGTCAGTATATATTAAACGATAATAATATAAAGATATATTAGATCCGAGTATATTGAAAGTTCTTGATGCCAGAGTGCTATAATCTTGGATGTGACTAATGCAAAGCTTGTCGACAATAATGTTGCCCTAAATAAGAGTGGTCTCAAAATAGTTGACAGCAACGCAGTAGTACATTACAATAAAAAGTACATTAAATTCTGAAGGTAAAATGCAACCGACAATTTTGACGTTAGAAAACAAACTAATATATTATTGAAGGTGCCAGTTCAAAAGTGAATATTCATAAAATGTATATCCTTTTGTTGCATATATACGTATTAATGATTTAACAACACATGCACACTAGATGTTTATAATAGTAATGTTAAATCATTATTATTACGTATATATACAACAAAAGAATATACACTTTATGTATGTTTACTTTGAACTGGCAGATTCAATAATATAAGAGTCATTTTTCATGGTAATATGTATAATAGTATTTTTTATATACATATTTATTTCCATTTCATTATCTTTCAATAATAATATAAAAAACTGTTATAGTTTGATCTCTCACCTAGAACACTATATTTGATTCAAGATTTTGGAGTGTAAGTTAAGTAGTTTTCAATCACGTATATCTTCGTAAGTATAAATTTACAAATTATTATTCTAATTAATAATATCGTGACGAAGGGTTGTTCTGATAATCAATTTCGGAATAACATTATACCAAAAAAATTTATTACATTTATTAGCATATTTGATTATATGTATGTAATATTTTGACATTGGAATAAATAGATATTCACTTTCATTGCATTATCTTTCAATAATAAAATATTATATGTTAAAATATTTTAGAGAACATCAATGTACACATACCGTTCAGATACCATTATCAAGAAAGAGAAATCATAATAAATTTCTTAGTACTAAACATTAGAAAGAAGCATAAATGATGTAAAAGAAAAATATTTCTTCATTTTTATGTACGTTTATTATAAAGTTAATTCACATAGTGTATTCTACCTGTGATATGACTTCAGGTTCGTTATATTGTATGTTTCTTTCTAACGTTCAGTATTAACAACTTTATTATGATTTCTCATCAATCCGTCAGTCAATCTGTTATTCTATCAAAGAGAGACACAGTGGCAAATCTGCATAACATATTAAAAGTGCATGTGTAACCAGTTCGGGGCTCTTTTCTAATACATTTAAAAAAATATAAGGTTAAGAGGAGGCTCGATAATAATAAATAAATATTAATATAATTTAACGGGCAACGAGCCGAAATAAAAATATTACAATTAAGGCTCCTGAATACCGGCGACGGCCATGTTGGAATTGTGACGTCATAGGCGAGAAAAACACATTAATTTTTCTTGCGTCCCATTTTTTAATAAAGACAATTTGGATAAATTTAAAAGGCGAGATCGCTCAAAAACACTTGTGAAAATTGCCGGAAACTGTCCTTTCCTCTTCTGATAGTCAGTAAATGGTCGTAAAAGACACGTAAAGTGAGCCTATTTTCGGGCAGAATCACACAGTTTAACAGCTGATGAAACGAGTGAAATATACGCTTTTACGTATAAAATTTCACGATAACTGCAGTTTCCGCCAATTTTTAGGACTTTCACGAGTACGAGGGAAATCACATTTTCACAAATAATAAGCAAATATTGACAAAATGGCACGCAAGAAAAAATTTGTCGTCAAAACATCACTTTTTCACGCCTATTAGTTCAGACTTTTACCATGGCGAGGCGTTATACACACACACAAGCATGAACCCATGTCTGTGCGCTTCCCTTCTACCCGAAAATGAGCACACGAACATGAGCTTGCAATTGTGTGTATAACCAGTAGCGTACTACCAGTTTTGCTAGCCACCGACTGATTCGGTGTCGCTACCCATCAACACGGAGTTCTTGGCTGAGTATTCAGGAGCCTTAAGAAGAAAAACAGATATATTTAAATTAATGATAAATAAACAGATGTTTCGACACCGATCGGTTATTTGTTGCACCGTTATGTTGGTTCCTAAATTTTACGACTTTTGATTACTTAACGACTTTTGAATAATGGACAACTTTAATTCGGCCTTGACTATATTTGGCAAGCATCCTAACAATCAACATAATGTTAAAAAACTTATTTAAGATTATGATTCTTTGTTAAAATTCCGTTAATATTCTTATTATGTGTTAAATTTCCGTTAATATTTTAATAATTTGTTAACATTGAGATTGACACAATCGGTGTCGAAACGTCTGTTTATTTGTCATTAATTTAAATATATTCTTCTTTGTTTTTCTTCCTAATTGCGTAGTATTGTTATTTCAGCCCGTTATCCGTTAAATTATATATTAATATTTATTTAATATATTTAATATATTTAATGCAGACTTAGTAACCTTTTATCGTTTTCACTTTTTATTTTCAGCACCTGATGATGAATAAGAACTCCTACCTGGAAATGAAAGACAAGTTTGGACGAGTGGTGCAGATGGTGAAACATGATGAACCCTACCTAGAAATAAAAGACGAGTCTGGACGAGTGCTGAAAATTATCCAGTTTGTAAGTTAACTACAAATTATACATAAATTATACACACAATGTACATTTTTTTTCAAAATATTTACTTTTTTCAGGAAAAATCGCCATGTTTCGTTAAAATACAAGGGTTTTTCAGCCACAAGTTGCGTAGCATAATTAGAAAGCAACGGCGATGCTACAGGAAGAAAATGTTCCTCATGTGGAAGGAAAATATGCACCTCCCGGAGCTATTTGATTTACAGCCCTACGAGGTGGATACTAAACCAGAGGACTGAAACTGTATGCATATTTAAATTTATATTTAAATTTATGTTTATATTTATATTTGGTAAACCCCTTTGTACCACGTATTAATGTATCTTTTATTTCCTTTTTCAGAAATTACGGAGGAATTATTATTAATCAATTATATTATGTATTATATTATTATTATATTAAATAAAACACACACACACACAAATATATGTCTTAAATATTAATTAAATATAATACTAATTGCGTTTGTAAAAAGTCTGAAAATATTTCGGCGCGCGATTAAAGAAAACTACATACGTGGTAAATAAAATTTACACATTACTGTAGCAATCTAAATCTTGCTTGACCGTCATTCGGCCTTTATTTAATCATTGTTTGAATACTAACGGTCCTACAAATATTGTAATAATACTAATATTCTATATATCTCAGTATTTGTCATTATTTGTTTCCTTTCTTCCTTCCTATCTCAGCGTATTACGTTACATCACGCTGCGACGGCGTCATTGCTCGTAGTAAGCGTTCGGTAGAATAAAATAATTCTGTTAAAAATAATTACTTCTATAGGATAAGAAATATCTTTTTGCGTACGACCTTATCATTATTTAAGCAAATTATAAAATAAAATAATTGTTGGAACAAAGATGTGAAATATAGTCGCATAAGGGGAAGAAAATGACGGCGTATAAGAGGAAGAGGGATAGCAAGTATACACAGTAAGTGTAGCATCCGGAAGGACCACACCCGGCGGCTACTAACCCCCGCGTGACGTAATACACCGTGGCAACCACACCTTCGCGAGCCCCGTAATTTTCTCCTCTCCCCTTCACCCTGTAATGACATCCCCTTCCCGAGACGTTGTATCCCTCGCCTAGTGACGTCGTAATCTGTAACGTCACCTTCTCCCCTCCCTCTATGACGTTTACCCCTCACCCTGTGACGTCACCCCTCTCCCCTCCCCGTGATGTCATATCCCCTCGCCCGCATCCGTGTCGTCATACTCCCTCGCCCCTCATCCCCCTCAGAGGACCTGATTTAGAATCGGTGTAGCTATACTACTGGTCAATTTTACCGATAAGATTTTTAGGACTACTGACAGTACACTGACTACCGACTCATTGTAGAATCAGCATAATGTTTAATATCTCGATTGGCAGGGCCGTCCTAAGGTTTTTTCTTACAGATTCTTTCGTTTTGTGCAAAAATGTATCGAATAAGCCTAATTTTATCAAAATCGGAGGTGACGAGTGTATTCTAAATAATTACCAGTCTGATAATAATGAAGAACTTTATTATCTTCAAGAGCACACATAGCCTAAGAAGGGGATTTGGTTTACAATTTATCAACCTGTCCTCACACATTCTTTTTTTCTCTTTTCTTTATCTTAATTTACTCAACTAACCTCCACTCATCTATCAACATTATATTCCTTAACCACATTTTCTGGTCTAATTCTTATAAATACATCCATCTATTCCTCTAACTATTTTCTTCTTGCCTGTACTTTATATATCGTACATAGGAAGGATATTTTTACGATACAATCCTCTCCTCTTCCTCCTCCATGCGATAATACCCTTATGTCATTCTTTCGTTTCACATTCATGTCTTTTTCATCTTTTATTTTTTTACGAGGGCAAGTCAATAAGTTTTTAGAAAAACATAGTAAAACACATTTTTTTTAATCGATTTATTTTTATTTCTCAACGTAGTCTCCTTTCAGCTCGATACACTTGATCCAATAATTCTCCGACTTTTTCAAGCCGTCCGAATAATATGATTTATCCAACCCTTCAAAATAATAAGCTTCTGTTTCGGGGATGAGCTGTTCTCTGGTGGTGAATCTCTTTTCTCCGAACCATTTCTTCAAGTTTGGAAACAGGAAATAGTTGCAGATGACTAAATCTGGCGAATATATGTTGGATGGGGAAGCAATTCGTAGCGGAATTCATTGAATTTGGCCGCATCGGTGCCGAGCACGTGTGAACACGTGCATTATCTTGATGGAAGAGCACTTTCTTCTTCACCAAGGCTGCGTTCGGAAACATCACCCGAGTACCCCCGTGTATCGTCTTATCCTTGTTGTTCACCCATGTTTAACGAGGATAAATGGGGACGTTTTTTCGTTAAAATGTTATTGAAACGATTCAATAAGGCTCCCCCTAGTAATCACTATTAATTAGTTTGCTTCGACAGAAGATGATCGATATGAATTATAACGCATGCATCCCAAAAACTGTGGCCATCACCTTTTCGGCCGACTTCACGGTCTTCGCCTCCTTCGGAGCTGGTTCACCCGATGAAGTCCATATATTGTTTTGACTGGTCCTTCGTTTCGGGTGTGAAGTAATTATGGATCCATATTTCGTCCATAGTAATGAAAGTAACCTAGGTTGATTTTCATCTTTCAATTGTGGAAAATAAAACTACTATTGCAATGTCAATAATCAGCAACATCGCTGACATCTCATATATGATGAAGTTAGGAATGGTGCAACAAGTAACTTCATTATTTTTTATAAGGTTCGCTAATTATCATTTAAATTTATACGTTTTAACATTGAGGATGACCCAAGCGAGATCGAAACGTCTGTTTATCAATCTTTTGTTTTTATAATAATTGTTTATAACACCTTTTCGATTATAATATCTCGATGTATTTATTTAATTTATTATATTCTTTTGTTATTAATTTAAATATACATATATGTTTTTGGCTCGTAGCCTTTATATTATATTTAATTTTTAATTTATTGAGCCATAATATCTACATTATTCAATTCCAAAAAAGTATCCGAAGAGAACGCAAATCACTCATTATGTGCTGATGAGAGCTTGTAGAGCACTGAGGCTATTAAAGAATCTGCTATCAAAATTTGAATTCAATTACACATCTGAGATATTAGAATTATAAGAATTTTTTTTTTTAAGAAAGAACGAGATTGTCAATTGCAAGATTTGTATATAAGACTGTATATGATTGAGAGAGTTATAGAGGAAATGGGGGTAAAGAAGAAGTGGAGGTAGGGGGGGTAAAGAAGAGGTGGAGTTAGGGGGTACGCAGAAGCGGTGGAAGGAAGGGGGCGAGGGAGAGGAAGAATTAGAGGATAAGGGAGCAGAGGAAATGGGAAGAGGGGTAATAGGAAGAGGAGAGACTCAGGAAGTCTGCCATTAGATGCACATATAGGAGAGAATATAGCAGATTATTATAGGATTTCATTGGACGACGGTCAGAGAATTTGCCACCATTAGCATCCTGGTCACTAGACTGTTCAAACGTCTCCAACGAGTGTTCCCGCAAATCCTCATCGCCCGGCGGACAGGGACAAATATGCCTTGACTGAGGAGTTCGCGCGAGGTTATAGTGCAGCCAAGAGAAAACGCTATAAATCTTATATCAAAAGTATAAAATTCAAAATGGCTGACCCAATATGGCGTCCAGATACTTATTTCATGTAATATGAAATTTAAAAAAAGTTGAAATGAGTATAGTGTGTGTCTTTCATAAGTGATCACGGACGGAGCGCATATCTGTAGGCGCTTCGGATGATGCAATTATAATTTTTAATATTGTAAATACAGTTTTAAATGTATATCTGAAAAGGGCTTAAAAATTAGCCGAAATTTAACATGTAAAATCGTTATTTAATAAAGAATTTTGTGTTAAATTTATACATATATATCAGTACAGTTGAAGACATATGAGATATCAAAACTTTAATGTACATACATAATATTTTAAAATTAGAATAGCAATATTCTCGAGATATATTTGATGTGTAAAAAATATATATATTGCAATAAAAATTATAAAGAGCATACTTATATTTATAATTATATATTTTAACTTGTAATTAAAAAATTTTTATTTAAACAAATTTTATTTAACTCTCTCTGTTGAAATTTGTTATGTACTGGAATTGACTGTACATCAAATTATGTGCGATATCAAAATATTGAAATTTATCGATTATTCATTAATATATAGTATAATATTTTATACAATTGCTCAAAATTTTTATGTATATTAACTACGATTTGTGAGACAAACTCTGTATCTTTTTAAATATTTATTGTATTATTACGTAATAAATTGTTATCTCTAGCAATCATCTACGAGTCCATATTGTCTATAACATTACAAAACCAATAGTTATTATGTTATATATATTCGAGTAAGATAAGCGATACGTAATTTTACAAAATTAAATGCATTTCTCTGAAAGAAAAATTGAAAGTTTCTATTTCGTTCTGATGAAGAAAGTTCTATATTACTTGAAATGTCAGGTACGAGGTCAGATGAGCTAAGCATAGGTAAGTCTAATCAATTACTCATTTTCCCACACTAACGCCCACGACATATGGTAGAAGCGCTTCTTAATGAGCTCGAACTATTTTGAACGTTACCGCAGGAAGAAGAAGATAGGGAAAGATATTCGAAAAAAAAATTATCAGAAGAGCAGCCTTTCACCATGAAAAGCAAAAGCGTTCACCCCGTTTCGTTCGATTCATCAACCAGAATGCGTGTATTCATATTTTATATTAGACATGTACTTGCTCTGGAGAATACGCCTCTGTACGCGAGAGATGTTGCGAGTTGGACTTGACCTCGTAGGTGGACCCGAGCACGGACCGGTTATTCCGCGCACGGATCAAGGAAAGGCCTCTTAAATAGGAACGAAGGTTGTAGACCTTCTCGCTTACGGCGGAATTTGCGTTAGAACCGATAGACGTTCACAATGCGCATTCAATACGATACTCTCTTCCTGCAGCGTTAGGACTGACTGATGAATATTAATACCTGTGCATCGCAAACTTGACCAAATTTAACCATACTGGAATATTCATCATTTTCCTCTAATGAATTGTCATTATAATTAACCAAGGTATATGTTCTGTGCAGTGTCCCGAAATTACCGGATGTCTTTTTAATTACAGCCTCTGGCTAATTTAAATTCAAATTTTTCATTGATTAAAGTGTCCAAGGAGGTTGTCATTAGCAGCTACTTTACTTTCTAACTCTTAGCATTATAAATTCGTAATAAAATTTTTAATTAAAATCTTGACGACCTACTATTACGCTGCTTTTCGCTGAGGAAAGATCAACTCTATACTAGTTGAAGGATTAAAATTGCAATTTGCGAACACCTCTTACATATCAATATGTGAAGAATCACAAAACACACGTCCAAAACTTTTCAGAACGATTTAGTTCTCCAATTGGAAATTAATTGAACGGCGAAGAGAGAGTTTGTCGCGTTGGTTCTTGTGTCAAGTGTATATGTATATAATCGAAGAGCGTATCATTTATGAATCATGCGAATCTGCTCGTCAATTAGAAATTTATAGAAATCACTAGACAATCTCGCCCATGTGATTCATTTCCTTTTCAGGATATTTACACTTCGGCTAGCCGTTACAGCGGGCGGCTCTTTCCGCTCAATTTCCATCGTTCTCGTGGGAAAGTATTCTTATTCCGGTCGTGATACAGATGCATCCGCGCGGGACGGTTCACGTGTAATGAGAAGTTGTGTAGCGAAAAGAGACACAATCGCGGGTTGTTTGACAGAGTTCTACTGGTGATATAATACAAGACTGCACTTTTTCTAACAAATAATAATTTATAAATAAAAAAACTCTATAGAAATCTATAATATGGACATAACTATTTTATGAGTAATATAGATAAATATTAGAGTCATAAATGACATATATATATATAATTCACAAAAGAATTTGGAAAATTAGAAATCATTATCCACAACAAATCTATTCTTCCTCTCCGCAACAACTATTTTAGCCAGAAACGTTGGATGGAGATGGACCACTACATAGTGATGAAATTTCTGAGAGCTACAAAAGCCGGAAGCGGATGTTCGAGGAGCGTATCGAGTAAGCTGTCGACCGGAAGTTGAAAGAGAGAACCCTGCGGAAGGAGCGAGAGTGCGGTGGCGTCTGCCGATTTGTATCTTCCTCGTGGCTAACCTTGCCGCTTTGTTGACTTCGTCGCACAGTACAAACTGCGGAAATATTTTCCGTCCCGTTTCGAGCGATGTCTCGCGAAAGTCACAATTCGAGACACGGCGAGTATACGGGTGCGTACTCGAACGCTTTCATTACAGCGATGCGACAGGAAGAAAACTCCGTGAAAGGCACTGGTCTTTCGTTGAGAAATGGAAAGAGCCTCTTCGTCATTATTCTTATCTGTCTAATAGCCTAGACATGTGAAATGCGTGTCAACTGATATACTATAATTGTAGTCAGTATGTGTGTGAAATATTCTAATCTCCTGACATCTCGGCTAGGAAACGTTCACCAATAAAAATATCGTTTTTTTTTTTGTCTTTTCAAAGATTCAGTCAAAAGCCAATATTTCAATAGTTGATCAAAATCAGATCTTTTCTCTTTCTAAAGTAGTATATTTCAAATTTGTCGAAAAGAATATATATTGATCTTACATTCATTGCCAAAAAACCATCTAATTTTTTGTCAAAGTCGAACGAAGAGATGAAGGAGTTACCACTCTCCTGGTCCAGTCATTGAAGACTATAGGTCTTGCACCAGCCTTCTCCTGGAAAGAAAAGGAAGAAAGATATGAACTAGTGCAAAAGTTCAGCAATAAAGAACAGACCTTATCTTTAATATTATTATCGTTCAGATCATTGAAGACGGCTCAGAGTGAAGCCGAAACGTCTGACAAATTATTATAAGTGTTAGAGTTTAATAAAATATTAATTATTATATAAAATTCGCACTAATTACTGCAGATTTACTCTCATATTAGCCCGTTTCTATTTTTAATTTTAACATTCTCGAGAGTTCTATTTTTATTTTATTTTATTTTATTTAGAATATATATTCATTGCCCATTTTTTTTTGACCTTAACATTATCTTATAATTCCATGGTTCCTTGCAGAGGAAGGAAGCTATCGATCGTCGAACCCGATTTTCACCTGAACGTTCCATCGAGCATGTCGGGGCATGTCAGAAGCAATTTCCAATTTATGCGACTAGCGTGCTTCTCAGGTGTCTCAAGAATTTAATACCGAAATTTCTCTCATATCCTGGTGTTTGGATTTCAGAAACAACACTACTAATTATAATCTATTAATTAGTAAGTTTTATTACTGATATCTTAATAAAATTGATTATTAAGATGCGTTAATAATGAATAATTTTATGTATGATTTCTAAACATATTTTATACATACATATATAGCACGATATAATTTTTGAATGTAATTTCTAAATATATGTGAGTAAAATATCTCTAAAATAAATTGATAAAAAAATAAAAAATTAAATTGAATTAAATTAAATATGTATAAATTAATCGATTTATAATTTTATGATAATCTATAAACTGCTAATATATAAAAAAAACGATTCTTAATACAAACGTCTAACAAGGAATGCATACTGAGATTGCGATATCAATGGCTTCTCAAATTTACGCAACTGAACGATAGTGTCAAATTGCTTGGGGACCTCTTGTCATCCTCGCCTCGTGTCAAAACGTGTCGTGAATGTGAATGAACGCTTCGTTCTAATAACCTACTCCCACACCGGCGATCGGCCAGCGAGTGCTCTCTCGGTCGGTCCCCCGAGTCTGACTCGAAGTCGGCTTTAGTCGTCTAGCGACCGGTTCCGAGGTCCGGACCTTGTTCACCGCACGGCCGAGTCTGACTCACAGTTGCGACCGATGCGAGAATAGTGCCGCGGGAAAGCAGAGCCTTCGCTTCTTTCACACGAACAGGTAAGCACGAGGAATCGACGACAATTAATTTGCTTATTAATAAATTTTCAAGATCGTAATTGAACAAAGGTCCAAATAACGGTTTTTACTCTCAAGAATTCTTCGAGCAGCAAAGAGTTATTCACTGAATCACGAAATTAAAATATGCCTTTTACATCTCCTATATACAGTTATTTTATTTCGAGAAGTTTTTTACTTTCATTCATTAATTGTTTAAAAACTATCAGCACTTTTCTTCTGGAAATATTGAAGCCGAAGGATCCATGAATTTCGAACTTTTTAGGTCAATACGTATTGAAAGATACATTAAATCATTAACAATTGTAGAGATGCTATAGAATTCTTTCTACTCTTTTTTTATCCATAATTTTATATACGTTATTATTTGTACTTTCGTTATCCCACAATGCTGAAGTTACATGCGATAATAAGTATTTAATTCTCTGGATATGAGAACACACAAGAAAGTAATTTTATGACAATGACTAGACACTAGAGTTTCTAGATTTAAAGATACATTTGAAGTTAAAAAAAAGTTCGATGTCACCTACTTTTATTTTGAATATTTCCAGAATTGAAAGCAAATTAATAGTCATTTATATCTAAGAAAAAAATTTTCACGCCAAGGACGCTTTAAAAGACCACATTTGTCACATTTATCTTTTAATATTTTCAGAGAGAGATATACTCTTACGTTTCTGCCTTGAAGCATTTGCAAATATTTCTGTGATGGAGCAGCGCAAAGTCGAATCAATACGTAAATGATTAAAACCGAACTTTTAAACCTGAGACGAGAATTCTAATGCTAAAATATTGCGTGGGTTACAATTTATCTTCTTTTTAATCTGACTATATTCATATTGTTCTTATCTTGAATGAATATATATATATATTCAAATATTTCTAGATTCTTACTTTGACGAATATTTATTTCGCGATATCTGGGATACTATATGCGTGAAGTGTCGGTGTAATAACCGGTTCAGTGGCTCCTTCACCATTGTGTCTCTTTCTCTCTTTCGCGTAGCTTTCGAATGTGGCATTTAAACCATCGACATTATGCACCTTCGTGACTCCTTCATGCCTTGGTCGTGTTGAGACAGAGATATATATCGATTAAGTACCAGAATTCACGCTTATACGTCCAACATAAAGTATACTCCGAATCAACGTGGAAACTCCATTTGACCTTCATTGCTCATTGAATGCTTGTTCTTGCGTCTCTAATGTACTGTTGTTGTGACTGTTGCTAATCATTGTAATTCGCGTGTGTGTTTCTCCGTTACTTTTTGAGTAACGCTCGGTAGTAGGCAGAGAGGTCATCAAACCTCCGTTTGATCATTTCCATACGTAATTGTTCACCCGCGGATGTACATTGTTGTAACGCTTATTCTTTTAAATAATAATGTTAATTAAAAGTGACGATAACAGTAAATTAATTTTGTTTTGCCTGCAACAATTACGTTTTAACTAATAATAGTGAATTAATTCTGCTTTGTTTGAAACAATAATAGATTAATTATTAATGTAATCGCGATTGTATGTATATCAGAACAGGCATATAATAGCAAAATAAAAGAGCCTGCTAAATGTGATAAATTGTTAAATACACGAGCACGAAACAGATTGATATACGTAAGTTATGTTCAGTTGATACTGAAGTAAATTGTCAAATAAAACGAAAGAGAAGGCATTCTGTCCCCTTCGATCGGATTAATCGATTAGATAGCTCCGAACGGCGTTAACGTAGCGTGAATCATTGATATGCGAATACATAACGATCTACAGCACGACGGAAGAAAAATTTCGAATTCAAATGCGCGTTCAAGTACACATACAAATTGCATCACAACCGCATTGCATTTGCGATCGTTCGATCGGCACTTATACCTGATGACTCGAACTTTTACAGAGGCCGGCTCGTTTCGTGACCGACATGCGTTTCTTCGTTCTTGGTCTGACATTAATTGCAAGTCTGCTAGTCGTTAGAAGAGCCTCTGCCCATGGAAGACTGATAGAGCCACCCTCGAGGGCCTCCATGTGGAGGTACGGCTTTGACACACCTCACGATTATAACGATCACGAGTGCTATTGCGGTGGATTTACCAGGCAGTGGCAACGGAATAAAGGGAAATGTGGCATTTGCGGCGATCCCTGGGATTCTCCAACGGTGAGTTAAAAATCCAGTCACCAACACCAACTGTAAAAGTAATAACATTATCAGTGGGTGGGAATGTTACCTTAAAAAAAAGCCGCGTTACCGTTATAGTCACTTTTTGTTAAAAATATCTCGTTACTGTTACCGTTATACTTGAAAAAGTAATAGAGTAACGAATCGTTACTTTTCGGGAAATCGTTGAGTTTAGCTCCCTCATATTGATAAGATTAGACTCATTCAACGCGTTTTTGTACAAAAAACGATCGAATCTGGCAGAAACAATCATCGTGAGCTAAACTCAACAATTGCCGGATTTTAATTAAATATTGTTTTCAAACATTAACGTCATTATTACAAATGTATTTTAAGATTCACTTCCGCAGTATTGAAAATCCGTAGCATATATATGTAATGTAAATTACAATTTTTCAGTATTTACAACGAATCAGAATGCAATCTAAGATGTAAAATACTTTTTTAAGGAATAAAAATAAGACAGTAAATATTTTATAATCGTATTTATTGCAAATAATATAAAATATAATCTTTTATTATATACAGTGTTAAATTGTAAATATATATTTGCATGTTTACACAAGCATTTAAAAAATTCAAGTATTTCACTGTTTTGTTATAACAACGACACAACTAGAGGTACACTTCTAGGGACACTAAAGTGAAACGTCTGTAACGCGACTGAATTATTATCGTTACTGCAAAAAAAGTAACAGCGTTATTTTCAAACTTTGCGATAATATTAATGTTATAATTATTTTACATTCAATAGAAAATGTAATTGTTACGTAACATTACGCATTATGTCTAACTGGTAGGACGCTCGCACGGAATGTTACAGATCAAGATTCGACTCCCGGCCGATGTAATATTTTTCGCTGTATAAATTAATTATTTTACAGATTTTTAATATGTCATTCATAGATTTTAACATGTCATTCAACATTATTAATGAGATCCAAGATGCTGTAAGCATCAAAATTGTTAAATTGGTAGATAATTTAACTCATGATATTATTGTGGTAGAGTAGCGTTTCAAGACCGAAAAATTATTCGGCGTGCGGTTTAAAAGACTACATACGTAATATATAAATTTTTACACAAAGTTGTAATAACACCTAAGATCCAAGCTCGACCGTTAAAGGCAATTTCTCATTGGTTGTGTTTATCACGTATTATATTACATTTGTATTGTCGAGAGTACGAAATTATTATATTGATATTATATTATATTCTTAGTGTGCGTGCGTGCGTGTTTGTGTCGATATTGATTGGAGAATTATAAAATACATACATGGTAAACCTTTTTTATGTATATATTTTAATTCCAAAGTAATCTCTTTAGATAGATCACTCTGCAATTATAATCTGACATACATACATGAGTGAGTTTTATTTGTTTTCTAAGACTAGAATCATAATATGTTGGTACATATACATATATATATATACAGTATTAAGAATAGTATGTCTCATCATTATGTTTCAAGATGAGCTGTTTATCACACGACACGGCCTGCATTGGCCTTGCCAAATAATGGGAATCTGAGAGATTTAATTGCAATGACAATGGAAAGTCTGCGAAGGTAGTTGTTTGCGATTCAAAGATGATAATCCAGCTACGCTATATATGTATTTAATTACTTCCCGACATCCCTCTTACAACACCGACTCTTACACATCATTACGCGCGATTCTTCGCTCTGTTGACCGTGGAGTACCATACAGTATCACCGTAATGTCGACACGTTTCTAAAAATTATGCAGTATGAATGTAGAAGGTCTGCCTGTCGGCTGATTCTTCTATCTAAATGTTAATGATAATAAAATACGCCGAAATTTACATAGTAAAAGAAGTCACTTGGATGAGAAAGCAACCATTAAGCTTGAGACAAATGTCAAGTCGATGGAACAAATGGCATGATTAATGCGAAATAATTATTCGATTGACTCGATAATTGTAAGTCACAACTCTTAAAGGGAAAAAAAACTTTCATCGAACATTTCCGTTCGGAAGAAAGTGCTACTAGTGGCTATGCTAACAAAATTTTCGACGCTATTTGTTAGACGCTTATTATTCATTTCTCCCTTCCTATCCCTAATGAAAGTGAGTGAAATGTACCTTGCTGCGAAGCGCAGTTTATTATTCTGAATTAAACGACGTGCAATGACTCGTGACACGAGAGAAAGAAGTAATTACTTTCTTCGCTGTTTAATAACAGAGCGCGGCTTTGCAACCGTGAACCGATTATTGATTGTTTTCCTTAGAATCGTACATCCAAGCACGCAATGAAACCATACATTTGAAAAAAAAATCTTTCAATTTTACAATTCTAATTCACTCTAATTCATTTTATTTTTCAATTACGAATTAATACTTCATACAGAATCTTGTCTCCAATTCTGTCGTGTATTAAGGTAAATGTACCGGTTATTGAACAGTTAAGGAATTGCACGACGAAATTATTTATTTAAACTTTAGAAACATTAAAATTTTAGTTTATTACACATGCTTAGTAAGAATGGATGTTTTCTGAAACTAAATCCATTATCAAATATGTTATTTGCGTTTACTATAAATTGTATTTAGTCATAAATATAATATGATTCAAATGTCCTAATTATTAGGCAAAAAATGTGACGTGTCTCTCTGTGTCTACAAAAGTATGACCCAATTATTGGACAAATAATAAGCAATTTTTTTATTATAGAAGAGAATCGCATTTTACTTATTTATCAATCAAGATTGTACAAAAAAGTTTATCGAAATTGCAGTAATTAGTGAAGTTTTATATAAAGTTTATATGTAATATATACAAAATATGTTTTTTGATCATTCAGTAAACAGATACGCTAAGGAATGTCTAATAATTGATACAGGCATATATGTGAATATCCTAATAAATAGACGATTGTCTATAAACGAAATTTTTTTTACAAAAGTATCATTTTTAATATGAATAAATTATATAATACTTAATTTCTAAATAATATGAAAAATTGCTTAAAAATTTATTTACAGTAACACATATCATCAAAAACTTAATATTTAAAATTGTCACAATTTGTCCAACAATTGGGTCATGTCCACGAAGTGGTACATTTATTTATCTTATAGATCGTCAAAGTGAACTTTATTAATAAACAATAAACTAGGACGACAAAATTCTATTTTGGATTTAATCGCGAATTAAATCATCGGATTACAGCATACAAAATTATAGACCTAGAATTTAGCTTTCACTTGGATATTGTGCATGCGGTATATTGACTGTAGTACTCGAAAGAAGAAAAAGATGGCGGTTATAATCTCTTCGATAATCTCTCATAGCTTTCGTGATCTCGTGTGTCTCGTTTTCCTATAATAATCGACCGCATTTTTATTGCGAAGCTTTTTATGCGGGACACTTGGCCTTGATATGTATGTCTGATATCGTACGGACGAAAGTAGCTCGAAACGGAAGTGAAATCCGTTTTCTTCTTTCTTTCTCCTTTATCAACATTCGCATTTATTTTCTTCGTCGTTTCACACATATGCAATGGAGTTCTAAAAGAAAAATATCCTAATGTTAATATATATACAGGGTGTCCATTTGAAAACTTTCCAGCTGATTATCTCGAAAGATATAAAAGATACAAAAAAAAGTTAAAACACGTACGTGTTCCATGATTTCAAGGGGAAAAGAGGACGGCACTCTCAATTTTTTATTTGAAGGGCGTTTTCAACGTAATTTGAAGGTCAAATTTGTTTTTTTAAATGGAAATGAATATTTTTTATTACAGAATCTTATTTTACGTAAAAAAAAAAAACAAGTAGCTTCTGTAGGAAACATTTTTTTGTTTGATCACTATTTTAGGAGATATTTAAGAAAATAGCAAGGCATAGTTATTACATAAAATTTTATTATTTATTATAACAAATGTTCAAAATGTTCTCCGTTGTTTGCTAAACAAAATAATAAAGGCGATTCTGGAATTCTGAACAAACATTTTGGAAAGTATTTGCTGGAATAGCTCTACATTCCTATATAATTCTTTACGAGGGGGTAATCACACTAGTTGAAATATTGTCCCACAGATTACATAATTTTATTTGATTTCATACGATTCCATCTGATGAAAAATAATTTTCTTCACTATATATTTACATATGAAGTTATTTAGTAAAATAAACGATTATATCTGATATTATACAATTATTCCTTGCAATTGCATATGTAATTATCGGATTGTACATATAAGGATTTCATATGAATCTTATACTGATTTCAGGAACTCTATCCCACGATTACATTAAGTGGTTACCCTCTCGATTCTTTGACGTAAATCGTTGATATTTTCCGGTGGAGTTTAATAAATAACGGATTTTAAGTGCCCCATAAGAAAAAGTCGAGTGGAGTCAGATCTTATGGTGGCCACTCGACTTTTTCTTATGGGGACACTTAAAATCCGTTGTTTATAAAACTCCACCGGAAAATATCAACGATTTACGTCAAAGAATTGTACAGAAATGTAGAGAGCTATTCCAGCAAATATTTTCCAAAATGTTCGTTTAGAATTCCAAAATCGCCTTTATTATTGTTTAGCAAACAACGGAGAACATTTTGAACATTTGTTATAATAAATTTGAGCTTCAAATTACGTTGAAAATGCCTTCCAAATAAAAAATTGAGAGCGCCGTTCTCTTTCCCCCTCGAAATCATGGAACACGTGTTTTAATTAACTTATTTTTGTATTTTTTTTATATTTTTTGAGATAATCAGCTGGAAATGAACACCCTGTATAAAAGATTGTATATATAACGTATTATATAAGTATGAAAAAGGGGAAGACGCAGTAAATATTCTAATTTATTTCATTTTATTTCATTTTTTAGCCACGTATTCATGAAACGGGTGGCAAATACGGGAACGCCGTGATCGTTCGGCGTTACCGGACCGGATCGGTCATACCGGTCCGTGTGGAGTTGACAGCGAACCATCACGGCTACTTCGAGTTCCGCACCTGCGCTATGACCTATCGTGACCAGGAGGTCACCCAGGAATGCCTGGACCAACATCTGCTGAGTGCTGAGAATGGATCCACCCGTTATTACCCTGGCCCCGGCAATCGGGTCTTTGAGGGCTATTACAAATTACCGGAGGGTCTGACCTGCGCTCAATGCGTCTTCCAGTGGCGATACATTGCTGGGAATAACTGGGGCGACTGTGGCAACGGCACAGGTACGCCGATTTTCTCCGATATTTGACCGTGAAATGCCTGTGCGGCGTCGCTATGAATGAGACATATATAATTACCGAAGTATGAAAGGTCGCTGTTATTAAGCTGAAACGTATATAGATTCTGAAAAAAAAAAAAAATAATATATTGTCTACTAAATTTATAACGGTCCAAATGGCAACGAAGAATTAAAGTAGGTCAGAAAATTCATATGTCAAAGATATAATATTTGGAACAAGCTTTTTGCTGTGTTGCAAATAATCTAAAAATGTGAATTTATGAATTATTCTATCTTATATTTTTGATTCGTACATTTTAACTACATATGTATAAATGTGATATAACAATCAGTAATTCTGCCATACATCATTAAGATTCTATCGGAGCGCTAGAAAGTGCTATTACTTTAGCCTACATAATAAGAATGACTCAATAGAGTTGCAACTCTTCTTGCATAACATCTGCACCATTTGATGGCTTTGGTTTAGTAAGGCAAAGCGTGTCTAGTTTACTTCAAGTAAATATAATTAGCACACTATTAACAAATCGTTATACAGGTGTAGTAAAAAGAAATCCATTATTTTTCCAATAGATTTCATGCAAAAATAATGGATTTCTTTTCACTACACTTTTTATAAAAACTAAATCTGATTGTAATCTGATTATTTGGAAACAAAATGTGTTATATAGAATAATCGTGAACATTGCTTATATCTGTGTGTATAAATGCCGCAGGCATTTCCTGAAAAGGCTGATTTCGCAAAAAGGCTGCGACATATAATAAGTAAAATATCAGAATTTTTTCACACATCAAATCACAAAGTCACATGAATGTTTAGGAGCGGTAGGATGTGGGCCTCAAGAAGAATTTCGGGCATGCGCCGATATCGTCATTGGTGATAATGAGGCGACGTTACCACCGAGGCCATCGACTAGTCCCACACCCACAGATAGATTGCCGACGGATACGAGCCCGTTGCCGAAATCCGGGCCAAATTGGCTGTTCAATTTTATCATCGCTGGTACGTGCCTGTTGGTGGTGCTGGCTGCTATGGCGTTGCTTTACACGTACTACTATCATGCTGGTAGAGTCAAAAAATGGCTCATGGCAAGGAGACTCCTGGTGCAGGAGAGTCCGCCAGTTGCCCCACCGAGACATAAACGACAACATCACGTATCGAACACACAGCTTCAGCTGTAGAACAGTATTCAATTTGTCAGTATCGCACCCTGGAGAAAAAGTAGCTCGAAGGCATTTTCGAATTCAATCCATACGCCAATTGTTGCGCGAAGTATTATACATTTGTCAACAAACTTCATTTCAAGCGATATATCTTCATATATCTTCATACTCAGCACGTACTCTCTCTTGTATATAAATATCAATAATTATATATATATGTATTAAAAGTATTTATTTTATATAATTATATTTATCTTGTGATATATTTCTCCTTTATAATCTTTTAATATAAAATAAAAAGATCGATTTGTACAAATAGTTTAAGTTGACTAATACTGAATTAGTAATTATCTATCTCTATGGATTGTGGCATCTTTTAGATTAGAACATAAGATATTTTAGAAAAAAAAATGTTTATATATACGTAAAAAAAAAGCAAAGCACTGATATATACGCATACATAATTGAGTACAATTTATACAAATCTTTTAACGTATAATAACGTAACGTACAGAATTTTGTAGTAACTGCACATTTGACTATTTGACAGCACTTGTATATCATAATATACAACGCACATTTGATAAATTTTTAACAACAGATTCGTTCACTAACAGTAACAGTATTACTACTAGCATATATGTAAGTTTTAATATTATAATACATAACACATACGTAGAGAGGAGAGTTAATATAAATTTTAAAATTAATGCAGCATTAATATAGAGTGAGAAAAAACATTCGTGTGATACGGCAAGTTATTTTTTATTGAGAAACATATTCCTAAAATCTTGATTGCTCATCGACTGTGTGTGATTTCCATTCGAAGCTGCGCTGCCGTTATTGGTATTCTTTTTAACATTACGGGGAACCATAGACAATAAAGTCTTGGGCACACCGAATGTTGTACGGCTCGTTGATGTTCCTCCTAGTGATTTTACTTGTTCTGCATTTTCCTCTGTTTGCATTTTCTTGCGATCGGGCGGTTGACTTATCGCAACATTGATTACTTTATCCTCAACCTTCATACCGTCTGTGCTCAAAAGGGCTTTTGCAGCGGTCGCTTCATCATGATATTCAACATAAGCCAACCCTTTCGAGTGTCCATTACGGTAAGTAACTAAGCGAACTTCCTTCAAATCTCCATGAACCTTAAAAATCTCTTCCAATTGTTCTTTTGTCATTGTAAGTGGAAGTCCTTAAACATAATATTAAATGCAGGAGTGATATTATCAAAAAATTTGAAAATATATGGTTTGACTAAACGTAAGAAAAATCAATAAAATATAAATTAACTACTTGAATTTATAAAAACAATTGATTAAAAAGAGAAATCAATAACGAGCATAAAATAAGGTCATACACAATAATTTATCAAATTCAAACAAATTCTAATATATGGAATGTTTTAACTAACTGAGTTTTCTTCAGCCATTTGAGACTTTAATAAGTAAACAATTTTTATTTAATTAAAGTATAATTTTTATTGTAATTTCAATGGTTAAAGAAAACTGAGTTAAGTCGAAACATTCTATATATTAGAATTTTATAGAATTTCTAATTAGTTCTTGTGATGAATTTGATGTCTTAATAAATTATTATGTATGACCTTATTTTATGCTCATTATTGACCCCTATCTTCTTAATCAATTCTGTAACTGTTGCGTATATATGATTTGTTGATAAACATGTTGTACCTTTAACAAAGAGTTTATTCTTTTCAAGTATAGAGCTATATTTAAATACTGAACTCCTGGTATTTCTGTTAGAATCACACTTTGAAATAAACATTGGACGTCCTTTTATGGTTGTTCTATCTAATTTCAAAGCTTCTTTCACGGCTTCCTAAAAGGTTAAATAATTATCTTTATTTAAATGCTTCAAAATTTTAAGACAAGATATGTAATGAAATGTTACAATGATATGATTTGTATATAGTTTATACGCATATTTCAACGGTTATCTTTTTTACTTATTCATACGTAACTACATTTTCGTTTGAAGTTTATTAAACAAAATTAAATATGTATTAAAGTATACGTACTGTACTACTTAATTGTATATAGCAATATCCTTTGCTACGTCCCTTGTAATCCTTAATCATTCTGAATAACGTTATCGGCTCAATAGATTTTAGAACATCTCTTACTTCATCTTCGGTCGTGGTGTAATCTAAATTGCTGACAAAAATTGTAATATTATCATCTACTTCATGCTGACTATCTTTATCATCCATATCTTTATCCTCGGTCGTTTTATAACCTGGTGGTGGTACGACTTCTAGCTTTGATTTCTCTTGATCATTTGTTGTTTTTCTGTCAGTACTAAAAATATTTGCTCGTAATTTTGGTTTCATTCGGACGTCAGTTTTCACAATTTTCGATGGAGAACTTCCTAAATTTTTCCACTTGCCATCATCAACCTTTCTCTTACTCGTCATTTTCTTATCCTGTGTAGACAATTCACTCTGAGAAAGAATTTGTTGCGCTTTTTGCCTTTCTGTCATAATTTTATCGAGCTTTTCCTTCGTTTTTTCTTCACAGAACTCCATTTGCTCTAAAGTTCCTTTATCACGTTCAAAATCTATCCACGAATTCGCTATACTTTCTGGCCAATCTTGTGTGGAACTTAATGCTTTCTGGTACAGTTTCCTTAAATGCTTTGAATCTCCGTAACTTCTATAAATAAATTAGAAAAATGCTTTAAGAAATGGAACAAAGTTATAAATGTAAAAATCATCATTATATTTAAATATATATAATTACTTTTCTAGAATTATGTATTCCAACCAATAAGAAGCTGTTGCAGAATGCTCTTGCGAAAGAATATCAGCCCATAATCTTCTAGTTTGTTCCATGTTATCTGCATGTATTGCTTCAAATCTTGCCCAGTATTGCAGGATAACACAATTAGGATCGCCATCCAGACCAAAGTATTTTGCCAGATGCTCACACGCTCTGTTAAACGTTTTACGAACAACATTCAAATACTTATCCCTCTCTTCGTCAGGATATTGGTCGAGTCTGCGCCGCAGACATTCAAGATACGTAATCCACAAATTGCGATAATCTTCTGCCGTTGAAAATCCAGCAGACAAGGCATTCTCTAATAGCGTTTGTATTTCCGATATGTGTTTGTCCCATTTCTCATACGATCTCATCCATTTTTGCCAAATTATTGCACACCAAGGAATGTTCCTCGATGCTCTTTGATAAACTGAATCTAATTCACGTTCAAGTCTTGATTCATTTTCTAGATAAGTGATATAATCCAACCAAATCGACGTTTCTAAACAATTTAAATCAGTTATTGCTCTCTCATATAGCATTTTAACAAAATCTGGGTTATTTTGTTTTATGTACAATAAGTATCCTTTATAAGCATCAAGTAGTTCATTTTGGTTTTGTGCAGAGACAAGCTTCTCCTCATAAGGAAGAAACAATGTCAATTTTGCAGAACTCTGTTTATAGCATTTTGAAATGGACTTCTCATCAGTATCTACTTCAGTATCATATTTTGTACACCAAGATTGATATTCCTCATATGTCTTATCCATGTCCAAAAGAGGATTAGATAATTGACGTTTGAACAAACTTATAATACGTTCCAATTGAGCCTTCTTTTTTCTTTTTTCAGTATCATCATCCTAAAACATAAATGTAGGACAAAGATAAATT
The DNA here is from genome assembly GCF_001594065.2 of Cyphomyrmex costatus. NCBI lineage: Eukaryota > Metazoa > Arthropoda > Insecta > Hymenoptera > Formicidae > Cyphomyrmex > Cyphomyrmex costatus. The sequence continues at coordinate 445,610 of NW_017278801.1, read as the reverse complement.
TAAAGTAAATATAAATATAAGAAAAAAAAAAAAACATTATATAATGTCCAATGGAAAATTTGTTCCTATTATTTTATTTAGTTCAGTAAGTATCTCTTACCAATGACAGTAGAGAGGCAAATATTATATTCTCATATTCACGATATGCTTCCCATATTATCGCTCCTTTTGTGACATGTGTTCCAACAACAACCAACGCACGTTCAAAGAGTTGACGAACTTTCTCTTCATCCTTGCCCATGTATCCAATGCTGAACTGTAGATACTCCAACCATACTTCTACAGCTAAAATATAATTACAGTGTTAAGATCTCCTTGTCTCCATATAAATAATAGTCTCAAATCTATAGGCCTCTGTATACGGTCAGTAATACTGTCAGTATCAACGAATACTGACAATATTATTGATTGTGTGTGGTTAATATTAATGGATTGACATAGAATACTGACAATGATTTGTATTTAAATACATGCTTTTTCCTTAAGATCCACGTCGCCATAGATAACAATATACGTCAAATCACGTCAAACTAAAGTGAAATATTATCAATAATACCTGATCGTATAAGATTGTAAAAACTATGTCAGGAATACTGATCAGTAGTACTGACTCAGTATTACTAACCGTGTAGGGAAGCTTTATGATCAAGGCTATCAAGGAAAAACTTACATAGATAATCTTGAATAGCTCGTTCACATAATTTGACTATTTCAGTCTTCTGGTCATCAGTGGTAGCTAATTTGATCTCGTCGCTTATCCAAGCAAGCCAGAGCTCGGAGCTCAGTGGATATATGGTGCTCATATTGTTCCTAGCAGCTCGCAAGCGGTCGAGCTCGCCCATTGTGTGCAATTTGTCGATCAGGGCCACATGACTAGAATAGTCATACGGGTTTTTCGACAAGGAAGCTTCCAGGGCTTTCACCTCGGCCTCTTTAGCGTCCTCGTAATCGTCATCCTCGTCGTCGTCATCGTCGCTCTCCGACTCGATTTCTACTACTTCCGTGTCAGCTTGCTCCTCCGTTTCGCTCGTCACCATCTCTTCCTCGTCCGAGGCTTCTCCTGGAGGAACTTCCTCGTTCACAGCGTCCATCTCCTCGTCCATTCTCGCAACTCAAGCTCAATTGACGTCCTTGCAATCAATCGCTAAGGAAATCCGCTAATTCACTTTAGAAGATAACAATTTGCCTTTCACAACTGTCACAGCAGGACTAGGAAGGTTATGTTTTCATGTCTTTTCTTTTTTTCTGCCGCTATCGGCGCCACTATCTCGTAATTGCTGATGATACGTACGTCGTATGTTTATAGATGACCCTACATGGTCAATATAATATTGTCAACATTAATAAATACTGACAATATTACTAATCGTGTATGGTTAATATTTACTACGTTTACACGGTTCGATTTACGCCAAAGTTATAACATCGATGTTATGAAAGTGGCCAATCACAGTCATTCCATTCTTCAGAGGAATAGCTATGATTGGCCAGTTTCGTAACATCGATGTTATATAACTTCGGCGTAAAGCGTTGCCGTGTAAACGTAGTACGATGGCTTGATGTAGAATACTGATAAATGTCTGAATTTTAGTATTCGAGCATCAGAAATCAGTATGGTTTATATTAATGGCTTTAGGATTTATGTTACAGTTACCCCAGCATCCGAGAATGGATTAAAATGGATTGGACATTTTGTCTATTCGAATTCGTATTTTAAACAGCAAAAACTTTTTTTTGGATTCAATCAGATTCAATTGGATGCAATTGGATTGAAAAACTTCCTATTCAAAATTTCTATTATTTTATTTTATTAGTTTGATATTATTTTTCGATTGAAAGGTATACAGATATGCTCCATGCAATTCCTATAAATGAATAAAACGTATTCGGATTGAAAAGAATTCATTTTAACATCCGTATTTCTGAAAATCTGAATCCATTTCAATCCATTCTCAGATACTAGTACGCAGGGAATGGAAAGTTACTTTTTAAAAATAACTAATTACAGTTACTCGTTACCGAGTAAAAAATGTAACTAGTTACAGTTACAGTTATCGCTTTTTAAAAGTAACTCGTTACAGTTACCGTTACTTGAAAAATAACTTTTCGTTACTTTTCCGTTACTTTTTTAAAATCAATTTAAAAATGTATTTTTGCATTTTTTTTTTTTATATGTAATACTGACAAATATATAGTTTTATTTAAAAAAAAAAAACACAATGTAGAATGGCTCAAATAATAAATTAAATAATAGTAAAATGAGAAGGGTTACGAGCCAAAAATGAAACAGTTTATTTCCGATAAGAACGACGATGACAATGTAATTAAATGTATAAATATATATTAGAACAATACATAGATAAAACAAGATAAAAACAAACGACGTTTCGACACTTATTGTCATCGTCTTTTAAACTGTTTCGCTTTTGGGTTCATAGCCCTACTCATTTTACTATTATTTAATTTATTTTTTAATTTTTTTTAAACACAATTTTGTAATTCTAAAACCTGTAAAATATGCAGCAAATTGAAATATTTGTATGTCCTATGTATTACATAGAAGATAGAAGTGTAAAATAATTACTGAATCATAACGGCCGAATGTCTAAGGGCTTTCAAGTCTTATTGATAAGCGCTATAAATAGCATGTATCCAATCGAACCGTGTTCAATCGTGTGCAAAGTAACGACAAAAGTAACTGTAAATTTCGTTACCGTTACCCAAAAAATGTAACTCGTTACCGTTACAGTTACCAAAAAAAGAAAGTAACGCAGTTACCAGTAAAGTTACCAAAAAAGTAACTTGTATCTGTAACTTCGTTACAAGTAACGAGTTACTTCCATTCCCTGCTAGTACGTCACATCAGTGCAATAAATAAGATCAATATTACTGGCCACGATTATCATTGACCAAGTAGGATCACCTTATCGATCGAGCGGCATATTCATACAAATTCATCTTAAAACTCTATGAGATGTCGCTGTTTGTTCTATTGATTTGTTGCCAGCTGATCTGTCACGAGGATCGTTGCCATGGAAATTAAAGACGCCAAAACAAACGTTTATTTAGGTTCCGTCCTCGGATTACAGGCCCAGTACAAGTCTGTTTTTTATATAAATAAAGTTTTGTTATAACTATAGTATACCTTTTTTGTACTTAAAATGAAATAAGTATATATATTTTGATATTATATACGAAAGCGAGAAGAAAAGTTCTAATAGAGTTCAGTGCAGCAATAAAACAAATAAACTTCACATTTACAACGATTTTATAGCACCATGGCGAGAAAACTTAACACAATTTAGAAATAATTCAGAAGCAGTTAGAAATGTTGATACTGTTCTCGTTAAAAGTAAAATAATAAATAACAGCTGAATATGCCGTAATAAATAAATCACGCGGGAATTAAAGCGCACCTTAGAGAGTGAAACCGTTTCCTTTTTCCCATAATCGCGACATGTCCTCCTCTGACATTGATTTCGTAACCGGATTCGCACGAGGCTCGCAAGACAAAACTGAGGAAGATTTCAGCCTCTGCTACGCGTATCCGGTGATCGACGACGATCGGAAAACGGACGAAGTACTTACGACGAGTAAGAGAACCGTGCGAGTGTCGGACAGGAAAGACCGAGATAAAAACACGTCGGTCGAGGACGGACTTTACGTCCCCGAGAATCCATTCACCGACAAGATAGTCAAGCCTTACCGGCTCGACGACGTTAAATCGCTAGACTTCGAGTCGCAGCCGCGGTTTCGCGGGAAACTAATCGAGATCGCCGTGCGGGACGTCCGCGTTCACGCGCCGCGCGAGGAAGAACGGCAAGATCGGCCCGGGACGGTCCCCGAGATCGTCTCGGTCTCCTTGCTTTTCGGCGGGAAGCTGATATTCACGACGAACGGTCCGTTCAATCGGAAGCTGTACAAATTGTTGATGCGAAATGCGGAATGCCACGGTCTCTTGATACAGGTGCACGCACGACACGGGGTGTCCAGCGTGCTGCCGTTACCGTTGCCGCAGCGCAGCGTCAGGGACCACAAAGTGGAGATTGATTTCGCGATCAGCGGCAGCTCGGGTAGAATGTACGCCGGGACTGTCGTCTGCACCGTCTCCCTGTGGGAGACGGACGGCAGCAGCGAGGCGGAGGAGAGCAACGCGTATCTTTACAGGCCGAGCAACGATCCGAACGATCCGCAGAACAGCCTCTCCTTATCGCGGCCTCGCAGACGCTCCGCCAGCAGGAAAGACGCCAAGTACTTTCTGCTGGCGGACCCAGCTCTGGCTATCAACGCGGACGTCGTCGGCGTGACTCGCAAAGCGTCGTCGTCGCGCGAATCGAAACCGCCGGACATCGTCGTGACCGAGCAGTCGGCGTTCTCCCTGCTGGACGTGTCCCTGAAGAATTTGTTCCAGGCTAGCCGGCCGCTCAGGCCGTCGTCCAGCGGTCGCAGGCATCACACCGCAGGGAGAACGATCCTCGCCGTGACGATCCTGCGAGGGGTGGAGGTGCCGGTGAGGGAGGAATCGGCGCTGGTCGCTCCTCTGTTGGAGGTCGAATGGGGCAACGTCGTTCACGCGACCGCAACGGCGGACGGGCCGGCGCCGATTTGGCAACAGACCATGCACTTCGAGTTGCCGAGGCAGAACGGCGAACACCACGTGAAATTCCGCCTGTACGATCAGCATCCCGTCTGGGGTCAGCAATGGCTGGGCGAGGCGAGGATACCTCTGGAGAGTCACAGGAATTATCAGGAACTCGAACGCTGGGTCGGCCTGTCCCCTCTCTTTAGCCCCGTACTGTCGTTCGGCTACGTGCAGGCCAGTCCGGGTCACTCGCACACCCGGATCTACGTGTTGATGAAGATGGAGCAGCCCAGCAATGCCAAGTCTTTGGAAGCTAACGCCATCGATGCTTTGTTAAAGGGGATCCAACGCTGCCTGGCGACGTCTTACAGAATAGCCGGTGTAGAGACCCCCGACGACGCTGCACGGCTCACCATGCTTCTGCCGTCCTTGCCAATGCACTACGGCCCGGTCCCGCCGCGCCAGGCTTTAAACGTGAACAAGGTGGATCACTACGGCAGAGCGGCTTTGCTAGCAACGTTGCTGCAAGGTTTCGGTTTGCAGTCGTATGTGTTGTTAGGTACGTATCATTAATGTTGCGTGTAGATGATTTTAAAATTAGCTAGATAAAGATAAGATGAAAATTTGGAAATTTATCTTAGATAAGATAAAGATGATTATACATTTGAATTAATCTAGATAATATAGATAAATTTATCTGAAAAGTTCCAGATAATTTTTTATTTTTAAGACTATTTATTCGTTTATAAATTAAGAATCAGTTTTTTCTCAAAATCATTGAAAAATACTAAATTTAACAATTTTTATATTTAATAACTCGTTTGTTACAATGCCTCTTATAATTTTCAAAAAAATAATGAAGAATCATATAAAAATTCTATACAGTTCTTTTCCTCTATATTAATTGCATGGAAGTAAGCAATGTGAATGATTAGATTATATATCCTATTAGATGCACCCACTCTCTTCCTGAGGTTGAAAATTTTCCTGCAAACATGAACTGCGTAGAAGAAAGTATTTTAATATTTTCACATTTTTAGCAACGTAAAATATAAACCAAAGTATCTAAACATCATTCTAGATAAAGATGGTTTTTTTCCATCTAACATGCAGATAAAGATAATTAATATTTTTATTATCTAGATAAAGATAAGATAGCATCAACATTTCATCTAGATGATCATCTAGATAATTTTATTCAGATAAGATAAAACACTGCGTATCATTATGCAATCAACCAAGATTGTACTTCAACATTCACTACCATGCCCTATAATACACGTAACGTGAACTCTATAGATTTTTAGTCCGACAATGAATTTTGGAACAGTCGAAGTCTGTCGAGAAAACAAGCTTTATCCAAATGCTTCTTACAAATTTTTATTACAACAAAAAAGGCATTAATTTGCAAATTCTCTATTATATTCAATAACATCAATAAATTGATGACAGACACACAAATCCTCTGACGTGAAACATGACAACAAATTATCGGCAAAATGATACGAAGCTTGCTGACAGCGAATTGACAATAATAATAAACGACATTTTTTTATTAATTCTTAACTAAAACCGTCTCTAGTCTGCTTTAACGCTTTACTTCGCGTATTTAAATTTTGTACATCTGATGATGGCCAAAACCCGTGGTTACAAAACATGTAATGCGCTTTTTACTATTATAATAATATGATTGTTTATTATTCAACAAATTACATATTTTATTAATTTTTATGTTTAATTTTTATGTTTAATTTTTTTATATACAGTTAAGTCAATATATATTTGTGTCGATACAATTTTTAATTTTATATGTTTGACTCTTATTAGCCTTTTACCTATTTATTATATTTTTTCAATACTAAGAGTCCTTTATTTATATGTTTAATAACAAACGATCAAAATTAAAATTGATCAAAGCTTTGCTCGGTTTTTACTCTGTCTATGTATGATGATTCCTTTTATCTCCTCATGTGGAGCATAGGACGTCTACAGGCCTCTTCCACTTTTGTCCGAGGCCTATATTCGTTTCTCGAATCAAATTGTTTTCGGATTTGTGAGTGATTGATCCACCTTAAACTTGTTCCTGACACAGACTAGATCACCAATTCTAATCGAGTTTGATGCCAATTTGGAGACAATTTGTTATGAATTTGTTTTTCGAACAACTATGCTATCATTTTTGTCTCGTCGATATGCATTGAAGCGCGATTTTATTTAGCATATATATTTGTCGGCACAGGTTCCTCACAAATAAGCCGATGGACCGCATTTGTTTTAAGCATTGAGAAAAACGACATCGTTCTGTGGGATCCCGAGATCGGGGATCATTATAAATTGAGTGACAGTCGCTGTTCGTTGATGAAAGTGTCTCGCTTGATTAATCACTCTGGCGTTAGTATAAAAAAATTAATTCATTTCTCCAAACAATCACAAGTTTACATTTCTTTCCCACTTTGTGTGATCTCTTTATTTTTATTTTATATGTCTTTCCCGTTTTTTTCATAACAATCTCGCTATTGTAGATATGGGAGAATATGCAGAAGTCTATTCTGCCTCACAATTTAAGATACGACGTAACGATTAGTAAAGATTGGCGGCCACTTGTGTCCGTCGCCAGCAGTCGATCTGTTCACACATCGGAACCAACAGTGATACAGATAACCGAGGAAGACGCGCAGGAAAAGGAAAGTGCGCTCGAAATGGAGCAATATTTGCGAGATAAATTGTCCGGCTGGCGTAGCGCTCTTGGTTTAACAACAATATTTAATCGTCACGCGGTCAACGTTCTGCGAAGCTTTGTCTCCGACATTCCAAACGACATGACGCGTCAAGTGGACAAGAGGGACCTGAAACAATTGTACAGAGCTTATCACACGCATGGTTTCCTGCTGAACCTGCGTCAGACTGCCCTTGATGAACTGGTTGAGCAAATAGCCGCTACGAAGATTCACAATATCACGGGTCCCGTCGAATTTGCCCTCGTTTGTCATGTACAACGGTACATTGGCAAAACCTGCTCGATATGGTTGACTCTAGCAATTTTGCGTAGCCGTGGTTAACATAATCTCGTACAATAGAGATATTTAAGATCTTCAATCGATATGTCCAAAAATAAAATAAATATATAGTTGTAAATATTATTTAATTACGACTCAAACTGGAAAGAATTGTTTCTTAAAGAGTAAATGAATGGGCCTCGTTTGCAAATTACGCTGTTAGAATGTGATGTAAATATTGTTTGATAAATAAGAGAGAAACAATAGAAAGGATTAAAAATATTCCAGTTTATATTCAAACATATTAGTTCATTTTAAGTTATCGTTTCTCAATATTTTACGTAAAAAGTTACGATTTAATACGCAGCAATTTGCGTGTCTGGTGTAATCTCATCATAAACTATGTGCGAGTACAATATTTGTTTTAAAGTAATTTTATTAACTTTAAGATGTATACAATAAAAGAACGTAAGAAAAAATTATTTTATATATAATATTTAATATATAACAATTGAAAGTCAAAAGTTAATAAAAAAACTTCATAAAAGATTTAATCGAAAGGACAAATAAACGTAATCTGTGAAGAGAATTAACACAATTTCTTTGTTTTAACGCATTGCGCAGCAATGCTATTTTTATAACAATTGTATGATCCGTTATATTATAATAATGATATACATGTATTTATATAAACACATTAACAATATAATAGAATAACCTAATTACCTAAGAGAAATATATTATGAGGAAACACACGATCCCCGCATAAATGAACATAATCCATCGTCGCAAATAAGTATCTTGTAATTTATTCAGTTGCTAATTATTATTTGTAAATTTTAACATGAGAATATAAATCATACGCTGTATAAAGAACAGAATCATCATGATTTATGATGTAAATTGCAGTGGAGATGTTTACTTTATCACTTTTTGCCACATTTTTCTTTACTACGAATTTTTTATTACTATCATAGTTCTCATTGCGACGAAAGCGCGTCATTTGGTATCTAGATTATTCGTTGTAGAAAAAGATTGGTATAAAAACCTTCGTCCAGCCAATCGATATATTTTTTTGTTATTAAAATTATCTTCTTTTTTTATTAAATTTAAAAACGAATAGAAATCAGTCGATTATATTATTTGAACCAAAAAGGATTACAGGATCCACAATAAAAGTCACAGAGTCTTAGAAAGTAATTTGATCAATCATAGTTGATTATTTCTTCTCATATTCGACTGTGATTGGTTAATCTTCTACGACTTATAAGACCTTATGATCGCTACGATTTTTGTTGTAGACCCCGCGTTTGATCCTCTTTCATTTGAACGTACAGTATATAATTTGACGAAAGCGGACAAACTTCTTGTGTATCGCGTATCTCCCCGTTTCTGTGCGGATCAATCAGGAGTATAGCTGCGTGATAGGCTTTCCATATAATCCGGAATCTTTAAATATTGATTCATATTGTTGCTCGTTGGCGAAACGGCACTTGCGAAGTTTGATCGAGAAATTTTTATATGCACACACTCACATACATTTCGTTATCAAAAATTTCACAAACTGAAGGGTTGCACTAAATTGCATTTCTTATTTCTTTTTAAAAGACGTAGCTCTCTTTTAATCAATAGAAATTGTATAAGCTTTAATGAAATCGATAAAAAATAAAAGGCTTTTGAAAGTCAAGTTGGATGTTGTTGCAAAGAATGATTTATTGCATATAACAATTAATAAGACGTTTCAACCCATGATTATATCTTGTATATATACCTTACTTTATTGTTGTTAATGTAATTCAGGGAATGGAAAGTTACTTTTTAAAAGTAACTAGTTACAGTTACTCGTTACCGAGTAAAAAATGTAACTAGTTACAGTTATCGCTTTTTAATAGTAACTCGTTACAGTTACCGTTACTTGAAAAATAACTTTTCGTTACTTTTCCGTTACTTTTTTAAAATCAATTTAAAAATGTACTTTTGCATTTTTTTTTTATTTGTAATACTGACAAATATATAATTTTATTTAAAAAAAAAACAATGTAGAATGGCTCAAATAATAAATTAAATAAAAGTAAAATGAGAAGGGTTACGAGCCAAAAATGAAACAGTTTATTTCCGATAAGAACGACGATGACAATGTAATTAAATGAATAAATATATATTAGAACAATAACATGGATAAAACAAGATAAAAACAAACGACATTTCGACACTTATTGTCATCGTCTTTTAAACTGTTTCGCTTTTGGGTTCGTAGCCCTTCTCATTTTACTATTATTTAATTTATCTTTTAATTTCTTTTAAACACAATTTTGTAATTCTAAAATCTGTAAAATATGCAGCAAACTGAAATATTTGTATGTCCTATGTATTATATAGAAGATAGAAGTGTAAAATAATTACTGAATCATGACAGCCGAATGTCTAAGGGCTTTCAAGTCTTATTGATAAGCGCTATAAATAGCATGTATCCAATCAAACCGTGTTCAATCGTGTGCAAAGTAACGACGAAAGTAACTGTAAATTTCGTTACCGTTACCCAAAAAATGTAACTCGTTACCGTTACAGTTACCAAAAAAAGAAAGTAACGCAGTTACCAGTAAAGTTACCAAAAAAGTAACTTGTAACTGTAACTTCGTTACAAGTAACGAGTTACTTCCATTCCCTGATGTAATTGCTGAAGAGGATCTTAATCGTGGGTCGAAATGTCTCATTAATTGTTATATACAATAAGTCATAATTGCAACAATATCCAGTATTGATTCTCAAAGACTTTTTATTTTTAATTTATTTCCTTTCAATCCTCTCATAATAATTTTTCGTTACAAATTTATCGTTCATTCTTCCAAAAAAAAGATCTTCGCATTTTCGTCCCCTTTCTTTCCCTGACAGTCCGTTTACTTATTTTTATCTAAACATGCACACATACGCACCTTCTCGTTATGACTATTTTTCTGAATAATCTTACATTTAGAAGAAAATTTATTTTTCACAAACTAAAAACTTATCTACCCTATATGTGGCTGTCCCTTGAAAGAAAGACTGTTTACTTTTCTGATGATATTTTGATATTTACCTGAATCCTCGCACAATATGTAAATCTTTCCACCTCAGTTTCATACATAATTTATTCATGTGCAAACTCTCATCCTTGCAGGCCCATCGCGCTAATCGCTACAAAACGCATTCGGTATTAGACCGCTTCTTCAGTGAATGTTCGTTAATATGTACAGTTGCTAGAATCAGCGTGGTGCCGTGAATGTACAATTGCTGATCCGTTATAACTTTGGAATCACGGTGCTAATTTTCGCCTCGCGAAAGCACAAAACCTGATAACGTGCTGGATTTAAGCAAAAAATCCATTTATTTATTCCCCTTGCCCCTTTTTGCATTTTTATTTAATTTTTTTTTTTTTTCTCGTTAAACTACTTCTGTCCACGACGCACTGCTCGACGCCGACTAACGTCTGTGACTATTGTTTCTTCATCATCGTGCGTCGCAAGTACCGTGGATTGGATCTCCCGATAAGGATATCCTTGAGGAGAACCGCCTCATTGAGTCTTTTTCTTGGATCTTTCATTCGTGTAGCCGTTCGCGTGTCCATTCGTGTGTCCATTCGCGACCTTCCCATTGCTGATTGCACCGTCGAGTTGCTTACTCGTCGACGCCTTCTCGGCAGCTCTTAGCCTCTCAAGCCGTTTCTCCGCATACACTTGTTTACCCTGCAAATAAACGTCAATCATAAACTGATAACACGCAGGCATATAGGGGCGCGAAATAACTCGCCCTGAATCATGTACGAAATCTGCATCTGACCTTTGCGATATAGGCTTTGGCATAGAAGTTCCCGAACAGAACGATGAAAGAGAGCATGTAAATTACAAGGGCGTACTGCATCCAGAGAGGGAAGTCGCATCCCGATCGAATGCCATTGATCCCCAGAATCAAGGCAGTCGTGAACTGGATGAGCTGGAGGATCGTCAAGTACTTCTTCCACCAGAGGTACTTGGTCACCGAAGGACCTAACGCGGCGAGTCCATAGTACGAGTACATCAGCACGTGAATGAAGCTGTTCACCATTGCTGGCAGGAAAGCTGCAAGGGTACACGTAAATATAAAAATCTTCACGTCTTTTCCCTGGTGGAAAAATTTTGCTGAAATTATTTTACGTTTTGAAACATTTTCACCGAAATTTCAGCATTTCTGAAAATTTTCAGTTTAATTTCAGCGATTTTTAGAAATTTCAGAGAAATTTTAAATCAACTTCAGCGACATTTCAGTACGTTAATTAAAAAATCCACTTCCAGTAAAGTTTCAGAAAACTTTCAGCAATTTTGCCTGAATGTTCCAAAATGTGGAATAATTTCAGCGAAATTTTTTCATCAGGGTTTTCACATAAATTTTAATTGTCTAGGACTAAGAGACATAATTAACTGACTTTTACATATTTCCATTCACTCAAAAAAGTGATCTTGCAGTTGTAGCGAAAATTATCTAGGTACGAAGAATTAGCTAAAATAGATAAATGATTAGCAAGCATTGCGATGTTACATACAGGGTGTATCACCAAAATCAGGACTTTCAATTTAAAAAATATATTACTATAAATACGTTACTATAATTTAGAAGTACAAATGTATTTGGACGTTTCGGCCATTGGTTTTGGCCATCTTCAGCAAAAGAGTGTACAGTATAAACTTCTAGCTACGTTGATTATTGTTCATCAGTTGTGTAATCCATACGGCAAGCACAATCATTCTCTTTTGAAGTCAATAAGCTTCCTAATGATATGATTCTGTTTTTTCTATATAAAATTAAATGTATGTTATAATAATTAAATTAAATTAATTAAGCAAAAAATTGTGCTTACCCAAAAATCCGTGGATTACAATGAATAGGATAAAATTTATTTCGTATTTCGGTGTAGCAAATAATTAATTTTCACAAAAGCGCGTTGAAAATATACATTTTTACAAATAACTTCAATTCAACTAAATTCAATTAAAATTTTCCGCTATATTGTGCCTCCGCCAGAGGATGTTGGCTTTCCAAGAAAGCCTGATACTTCTAGTAAACAGTCATATTCTCAAAACACCCTGTATGTTTGGCACCTAATCGGTATAGATGACAGAATTTATATTTGAACAGTTAATGAAATGTAGAAAGAAAATTTGTCCGTGGTGCATCTATTCATGTTAAGATCAATCTTGTTATCAAGTTTGACTAAAATACATAGAAAAGACTAACTGCGGGGGAGACAAATAAATATGTATGATCTTCAGGCCTAACATAGTTTGTATAATGCTTCCATTGCGGTTTAGCTCTTTTAAAAATTGTTATGGCGCGATGACACATCAGCGAGTTGCGCAGGGGATCGAGATTGTCAGATCTCAATAAGAACTGAACCAGTGAACCGATCGAGTTGCGTATCACGCTACTGTTGTGTCGAGTATAAGTTTATTATACCTTTTGTCGCGCAGCGAACGTGCTACATCCTGGAGCACGGTGAACGAACTTAATCTTGTCGCACGGCAAACATTCTAGATACGTGCAGGAGCCGTATTGGAAGCAATTGCGTGTAAACGAGCGCGTGCAAATACTGCCTATTCAATAGTCATGTTGGAAAAGTGTTCATTGCGAAAAAGTGTTATACTCCGTTGTGTAATGCCAGAGATGATTGTCGTAATCGCGATTGAAAGATTTATTAAGAACGTGAAATCTCGCAACGCTATCGACGCAAAAAAATTCAACGTGGGTAAGATTTCGGGGATTGTAAAGTGTTAATAAGCGTCGTTCAAACACTTACTAATATTTTATTTTATTGAGATTTTCTGAATCTCTTTATACCCACATTGAATTTTTTCTGTCGATGGCTCTAATGGCGTTTTAGCTTTGAAGACTAAAGCAGAACACGTTTGGTATAAAAAGGCTGTATAATTTAGCTACAGCTAAAAAATTAATTGTGACTCTAGATGTATATTACTATATCTTGATACTATAGTTATAATCGGCAGCCATTATTTCTCATAAAGATTGTTCTAGTTCGTTTTTCCTATCGAAGTTTCTGTCGAAACTTATATTTATGCAATACAATAATTTATAATTGCCAGTGAGATCTAAATTTTCTAGAAGGTATTGCTAGAATAATGCTGCTATAAATTTTATATGTGACAAACAATATTTTAGCAGATACGAAAAAGAGCGATAATTTTTCGCTGCAACACCTAGAAATCTATCTCCATCAGCAAAATATTTTTTTGTGTCACACAAACTTTAGTCGTACTTGGAGCAGTACTATATTAAAATTCATCCAAAGATATAAGCTTACTGCTACCAATAATTAATACCGTTATTTTAAGTAATCTAATAAGTCAATCTAAAATAATAATTGTTATCAATGGCATACTAGAATTAATATTATAATAAAATAAAGAGACACTTACTGGATCCGCTCGGTACCCATTTAATACCGATCCACCATAATGAGAACATGGTAGAGTGATGATAAACGTGGAGGAAGCTCAACTGATTGTCCTTCTTTCGCAAAATGAAGAAGAATGTATCGCAAAATTCCAGAAGCTTGCTAAAGTAGTACCACCAAACCGCGTGAGCAATCTATATATAAACAAGAAAAACCAAATTTCTGTTCCTTATTCGCGTTATTTATATTTGGGGCTCAAAAATGTTTCTATCAATGTATTATTTATTTTAACATATTTTACATATTTTACATATTTTCTTTTAGATCTCTTTGAACATTTTTGTACCTTGTTAAATCTGTTATATTATTAATATACTAACAAAATAATCTTTTTTAATTTATAAGTGGAAAGTTTTAATTATAAATCCTTTTTTATACGCGTACCATCTTTTTCTTAACATAATAAAACAAAACACTTATTTTTAGTAAATATTTTTAAGCTAAACTATAACGGAAAAAGATATAGAGGAACGATCTTGAATATTCTATATTTTTGTTTTATAATAATTCTCTTACCTGAAGTTCATCAGGACGCGTGATGTGCCTTATAGGCTGGCACACGTAACTATATCGTAACCTTGTGGATGCTACGAACAACTGCAAGAATACAGAGAGATGTCAGATAAGCGATGGAAACCCACTTTCAAGTGAAAGTGACTACATAGAGATCAATAAGAAAAACGAAGGTAAGTTCCGTGATATTTTCCCATCATCAAGGAGAGGAAGTAATGCGTTCACCTGAATGGCAATATAAGCATTGAGGCAAGCCATGGCGAGGTTGTAGGGTACCAAAGCCCACGTTAATTTGAAAGCTTTCCGTTTCTTCATGACCTTAGGACCCATCCAGACGATAAAGAGGTACAGCATTGTGTATATTAATGTCGGTTTCGGCGAGTCAACCAATAACCACCCCCTTGATCTTTCATCTGAAAATCAAAATGTGTCAATAATTTTGTAAAAATTTCGCGGTATACCTTATATTTGTTTAAAACACTTAATATTCTATACAATTAAATCGATTTTTTTAATTTATAAATAATATATAATATGTATAGAAATTTGTAATTATATTTAAAACAATTTATATTGTTAAAGTTACGTAAGTTGAAGCTCTTTAAAAGCATATCTATAATGACATTGCAAACGATATTTGTTAAAGAGATTATTTAATACTAAATATATATATCATAGATAATTGTAATATATAATATAATAGAAGTTTTATGGATTACCTGCGAGGGACAGAGTCCAGAGGTAATAGTCGTACGCATCGTTACAAAATTGTGTTGTCGAATTAATGAGGCTCGCCATCGCCTGCAACACGAAGAATAGGTTGATTCTAATAAACTCGCATTTTCGAAAAATTATAACACACATCGAATTATTTTATTTGTAAATATCATTTCCATTAATGTTAAAAGCCGTCAAATGCGTCGATTATTTCGTTGAATAATTTAATGAAATAGCACTTTATATACATATATAGTACCTTATCTTTAGAATCGCTTTGACCACGTCAAGGTTTTTAAGCAGAATTGGAAAAGTTATTTTGTAAAAAAAAAAACTAGAGTTACAGTTATAGTTTTTCTCTTGAAAAGTAACTATTACTGTTGCATTACCCATTCTGAAAAGGAACACATTATGCAATTATAGTTACTTAAAAAGTAACAAATCGTTATTTTCAGTTACTTTTCTGTTAATTTTTAAAAATTAATTTTTGCATTCCTACACAAAAATCTTATATATTTATGACATTATTAAATTATTTTATTAATTATGCTAAACATTATAAGCTTTATTATTTATAGTAAATTAAGATGTTTACGTGGAATCTCAAAATTTTGAGATAAATATTTTCAGATGCATTTACATACTAAAATATTCCAATCACAATAAATAATTATTTTTTTTTATATAATTGTTCACTAATTGTAAGCACTTCATTTTGGACAATCTATATGTTGTGTGACAAATAAGTTTGAAATAAACTATAACTGTAAAGTAACTACAAAAATAACTATTATATTAGTTTCTAGTTATCAAAAAAATGTGTCTAACGTAAGTTATTGTCATAGACGAAAGGAAAGGAAGTTATGTTACAGTTATTCAAACAAATAATTCTATTTGTTAACTAACTTTGTTACAATAAATAATAAAGTAACGTGTTACTATCCAATCCTGCTTTTAGATACAACAAGGCGTTGTAATATCAAATTTTTATGCATTCTTTACCGCTGACGTATTTTTTTTTTTTTTACTGACGTAGCGAATCTGAGAAATGAGCAATCGAAAGCTACTACCACATCGTTAAAAATAATTGACATGACCCAACATTCCGATGTATGTATGGTTTATTTGAACGAGGCATAACAACGAGCACGAGCTTTGCCATTTTAATTATTTCTCGATCGGATATCTTTTTTCCGAAAAGATATATCCGATATTTTTGAAATTTACTCGAACGAGAAAGTATACATGCATTCCGAACAAATAAATCGCTACGTTTATGCGTGCGCATGATATTAAGATATTCGAGAGATCGACAGAGCAATCAGTAAACGAAACATGCTGTACACATGCATCAGCTCGCAATTAGTTCTTAATAGCTATTTCCTCGATGCACATCATCCGGTCGTTCACTCGCAGTATGTACCGCGGAACATAACTTTCACGCTCCGAAGAAACTACTACCGCTATCTCCCGAAGTCTCCATAAACGTGTCCCGACGTGAACACTTGTTTCTTTACGGATTTTTTCTTTCTTTTTCCGAGCAGCTTGTTGTCAAGTCGACGATCCATCAACTAGCATATCCTTTGAAGGAAAGTTACTTTCCTTGAGTGAGCGATTTCGCATTGAACTTATGGCATAATTGTTGAGACTTTGAATAAGTTAAGCTCTAATTGGAGAAGTTAGTCTTATCTCGGTTCACTAATTCACTTTGCAACGGAAATCAAAGTAATTGTTTTGCAGAAAGACAAAAGAGATTCATCTTTTCGTAAAAAAAAAAAAAAAAGATAAATCTTCGTCTAAAAAAATTAGATATATTTCGAAAAGATTTTTTGGAGAAAGAGGGCTGCAAAAAGTTATTGGACCTTTTCTCCAGATAAAGGCTTTTCTCCAGAGAAATTTTCTTTAAAATTTTCGAAAACTATGAAAATTACGGCGCGTAACAAATTGTTACTTCACTGCAAAACGTATCATTTACCATCGTCATTATGCATATCGCTTGTTTGATAAAAAGAACGACACAATTTCAAAATTAATTTTACGATAATGATAAGAAATCAACTCTAAAGATATATATTTTTGTTAGAAAGGTATATTTGTAACTCTCTCGATAAATTTATCACTAAAAGATAGAAATGTCCTTAGATTAAGTTTCCAATGATTGTCTTTGGAAAATATAAAACATTTTTTTTATAGATGTCGCGAAGAAATGTTATTGATAATTAAATAATTATAAAAAGCGTTCTATTTAAAATTATACTATTTTTAAAGGCTCCTAAAATATTGTTCCAATTCGAAATATTAAAAAATGCTTTCCTGAAAAGTTTCTAATTTTTAGATGTCACTTTTCTATCAAATAAGCGATATGTCAGCGAATGCATTGTATAACGTATTCGTGTATATTGTAATGTACATTAATGTTTGAGAGGATAACGGACGTATTAATTTTTTTCTAAATATTATGATGAGTATCGCATCTTTAATATTAATCATCGCTGAGGGAGATTACAGTCTCGACAGAACTGGAGTATTTAAAAATTTAAATTGCTGCTTATGTGAAGAAAAATAATAAAGTATTCTGACCCGAGACCTTCCCTCTTTTATATGGATGATAAATCGAGAAAGGATGTGAAAGCTCTTTAACAAATAACGGGAAAATCACACATTTTTGATTCAAGTCTAAGCATTTAAACTCCCAATAACTCATGACGCGGCGTTTCTCCTTTTACACGCGAACCAAATCGGGTAATATTAATGACAATACTAATGATAATGATCTATTAGTTACTAATGAAAATGACCTATTAATTATAAAAGTAATCTGCATTGTACAAATATTAATAATAAAAAATTATTCAACGTTATTGCTCGAGTCTTTATGACAATATAATTATCATACGGTCATTAAGTACTGTATGATACGTAACAACGTGAAAACTTTCATTTCGAATGGAGAGGCATAGGCAGGCATAGATAGGTAGAAGCGAAAAAGAGAAATCTTTGAATTTTTCGTTAAAGTATACTTTGATCTCCATTCAAGTACATTTTGCTTGACAGATGTATCTTTACGAAACAGACGAGCAATACGAATCCAGCGAAAGTTAACCTAATGAACACTGTAAGTATATGGTAAATCCAAGTACAAATCCGTATAAATGATCCGACAAATCTGTAATAAGCTTATTAATAAAGACAACTTATTTCTAAAACCTTTTTAGAGAGGAAATGAAAAAGATGAAGAGAGAATAGCATCCGTATGATTTATCTACAATGAAGGATTTACTTTTAAGTTTAATAATAAAATTAAATGTTAATCACTTGAGCCTTTATTCTTTTAATTTCTGATACAAATGTTAAAACGAGTGTCTTGCATTAATGGAACATTCAATTTCTTTATATTAATAATATACACTTCTCAACAAAATTAAAGGATCACTTGTTCCACCCTGCAAAAATAGGCAAACTTTGAGATAGAATAACTTCGTGAAAAATTATCGTATCGAGATGATTAAAAAAGCATTTTAAAGTTTGAAATTTCTACTTTTCAGACCGGTATTCCAAAAAATGGTCTTACTGATATTTCGTCAAGTTACACAAACATAAATAAAAGTGCTTCAAACCTGAAAATTTTATACGAAATTTGAGGAGTTCCATGGAGCCAATTAAAAATTGTGCACAAATGCGGTTTACAGCTTTCGAAAGAGTGAATCTTTACCTTCAATTTGTTTTTTTGTTGAGCTCTGTACGATTTTTTTTCACCGAGTTATTCAACGTTGAAGTAAGAAGGCCATTTTTATTTAAACATTAGTAACTCAGTGAAAAAAAATCGTACAGAGCTCAACGAAAAAGCAAATTGAAGGTAAAGATTCACTCTTTCGAAAGCTATAAACCGCAATTGTGCACAATTTTTACTTGGCTCCGTGGAACTTGGCAAATTTTGTAAAAAATTCTTAGGTTTGACACACTTTTATTTATGATTGTGCCACTTCACGAAATATCAGTAAGACCGTTTTTTGAAGTACAGGTCTGAAAAGTAGAGATTTCAAGCTTTAAAATGCTTTTTTAAACATCTCGATATGATAATTTTTGACGAAGTTATTCTATCTCAAAGTTTGCCTATTTCTGCAGGGTGGAACAAGTGATCCTTTAATTTTGTTGAGAAGTGTATTTATGTCAACTATAAACGTCTCAATCAGAAATGGTCGATTAACGTTAAATGAGCATTGATTTGACATTGATCAACTAATCATTTCTAGATAGGATATAATTATTCACGTCGTTATGTACTTTTACTTTAATTTACTTGTTACGTTTTGAAACTTGAATATTTGAAGAATAATTTATATATATTACTCATACATTTATATAAAGTTTATAAACGTTCATTCAATGATTAATATTTGAACAAAATGTCTCTTTTAATTTTGATATTCACTTAAAAAGTGATCTTACAGTAGTCACGAAAATTATCTAGGTACGAAAATTAGCTGAAATTGATAAATTTTTAAAAAGTATATTGCAATATTGGATATGTTTTGCATTTAATCATACAGATGACAGAGATGGAATTTAAATGTGTGCTATAAATTCTATGCGTGCATATGATACATAATTTTCTATGAGATACAAAAAAAGCGATAATTCTAACTGGAGCAGCAAAAAATTTTTTTTTGCGCGTTGAAAATATTTTCAACTTTCATATTTCTTTGCATATTGCAAAAATAGTATAAAGTTTTTTTCAACTGAACTTAATATTTGAATTCTATCTTTATAACATAATTTTCGATTTATTACTGACGTTTTTTCAGCTGTTCATCATAAAACATTGCGAAAGTAATATGACGCTTGAAATCAAATTAAAATGTCTTTATGTTGCAAAATCAATAAATGCTTACTTATGATTTTCAAGAATTAACAAGGCATGCATACACAGTTACACGCTCACAAATATAATATTTCGACATTATCTTTTTTTTTTTTAAGAGAAAATTAGAAATTAATTTAAGTAAATTATTTTTCTCATCATCGTATAATATACGCTGTGATGATAAAAAGAAATCATTGTGTTAAGAACGTATATTATACGTATTTTTTAACAGAATAAAAAATTGTAAAAATGAAATTATTAATTTTTTGTGTTGTTTGTTTATTAATCTAAAATTAATACAAAAAATTAGACGATTTAAAAAAATTTTGTTATTTTAAAAATAATTACGATAAAATAACAAAATTTTTATTTAAACTGTAAAATTGTATTGTTAAATATAAACACTGATGAATATCTTACGGAACTATTTCATATTTATAAAAAAAATATTAATAATACGGAAAGTATATAAATTTCCAGTTTGTACTTTTTACAGAAATTATACACTTGATATGCACACATCTCAAAGATCTTTTGAAATTTTTAGAAAAAAAGTCGCTTAATTTATATTACTTTGCATAACAGCTTTGCAAAAAAAAAGCCGTTCCAGTAATTACCAATGACGTTTGTACACCTATCGTTTGCACTGTGTTAATTAAGCAATCAGGGAAAAACTGGTTGATCTAGTTTCCTATCACAAAGTAGCTCCGCGAAGTAACCCCGACTTGGAAAAACAGCTTGTCGCGAGGGACGGAAAGAATCTTCTTACCTGGCGCGGTTCTTTGATCAAAAGTACCTTATGTCGTGTATTTGAATTCGAATCCTCGTTCTCTTCGTGCGCGCGAGTAGTGGCGTACCAAGAATTATGCTAGGAGTATTACAACCGCACCCACGATTCCACGTCAAAATGACATGGCCCGACGACCGTGCGCCTCAGAGGATGACACCGCGGGAGAGGTGTCGGTCCGCCGGGGAAAAAAAAAAGTACCTCTCCTCTTCTTTTACAAAAGCGGGAGACAAAACCGTGGCACGTCGTGGTCGCTTGACAAAGTGGCAGCGCCGCGCACCAGCTTAGCCGGTCTGCTTTATAACTTTGGTTGCCTCTTGGTATCCTCTGCCACCCGTGGGCTTTGGTGGTGGCCGATCAGAACGTCGGAGGTGGTATCTTCCGCGAGCATGAGCGATGTAAACGCAAACGAGGCCAAAATCGTGGTGGGAATCGATCGTGGGGATAGATCAGCCGAGATCGGTCAAGGCGAAACGCGCGAGGTAGGATCCCCAGGATATCCCACCCTCTGATCGTTGCCAGTCTCTCTCTGTCTTCCCCTCCCTTTTCTGCCGATCTCGCAACAGGATCTATACGAATGGAGACAACGGCCCGCGGGGTCTCTTTTGTAGATTTCTACTTCCTCTTGCAATGCGATGGACTCGAAGCAATTGTTCGTGTGTTGATTAAGTTACTCAAAATAGAATGTATAAGATATAAGAATGACTATACTGAGACAACGAAATGCTGTTGATTCAATTAAAATCTATATCATGGTCTGTCACTAACTTAAGTAATTAATTCATGTATATTTTTATTGATACAAAGGCTTACTGTTTTAATAATCAAGGTCTTTATGTCAGTAAAAATATACATGGATTATACATTCTAGTTTTTATATTGCTTTCAGCCATTCGTGATCTCTTATTTGTTTTCAAAGATTTTGGTGTCATAAATATAATACTTTACATTTAAATTATACCTGTTCATTTAATTCTAATGTAAACTGTAACATATATAAAATTAATTTGTTGAATATTTAAAATAAAATTATCTTCATCGATCTTAATTACAATTGTAATTAAGACTGAAAATAATGTGAGGCAAAAAATAATAATTAAATTTCAACGCCGTTTAGTTTTGAGGAAAATGTAAATATAAAATAAATGTGTATAATTTTTACTAAATAGTAACTTTTTTCTCACACAAACAACGGGGATATATTTCAATCGGCAACAAAACATTATTTTATCATTTCATATCTTATCTAGTCAAAATAAGCAATTTAGTAATCATAATAGTGTCTAGTCTCATTAAAAGTAGCCTCTTGTCAAAACTCTATTTTGTGATTATGCTACTGACATCGGTATATATACAATATAATCAATCATCGATCGTTACAGACGATATAGTCGATGGCATTACTCGTATGATGGCTAATTGCAAGCAGGCTAATTGTAAACGAGATAACGTACGTCTTGGTAGAATTCTTTGACTAAAAATGTGTCGAAACGATTCATCTCTCGAACTGATGGCGGAATGCTGTCATGTAGGTGCCAACGGCTACCACGTTACTGTTGTAGCCTCGTTTCCCAGGCGAGAGTCGTACAGCATCTCCGCGCGCTCGTCACGAGATCTCCTCACAGAAGTTTTTGCAGCCCAAGAGTCTCGTGTCAGAAAAGTGGGCGCTGGAGCGTCGCGGAGAGGACGAAGAAATGCGAGAAATATCGAGATTCCCTCTCGTTAACCTTAGAAAATATTACCTCAGGATAAGTAATAATCTACAAACGTGAAATCAACGCGTATTTAATGTATAAAATCATATAGAAGCGTAGATATACCTATAATAAGGATTTAAGCAACCCTGGGTCGATAAGTCTTAATTCGATTCTCAGAGAAAATTATTGCCCTTTAACATTACTTTTGAAAGCGCATAAAAGACCTGTCTCTTATTCTATTAATTGTCCTAAAATATAAGATGGCTTGTAAAATAATAAGCTTATACACTGTAAAGAATAAAATGTTAATTTATTAACTCAAAGACGTTGAGAGTGGATTTTCTGAGACGTGCAAAAATTAAAATTAACATTTTTGTGTTAACGCTAACATTTTTGCGTGTCTCAGAAAATCTACTCAACGTCTTTGAGTTAAAATTAACATTTTATTTTTTACAGTATATATATATATATAAAAAAAAATCTGCAGATATTGTATCTCTTTGCAGACGCGACGAAAAGAGAATTTTTCTCCACGTAGCTTCGCAGCAAGTGTGGCGCGAAAAGAAAAACGGCGATCAAGGAGAAAGCGATGTGGAAGGCACAAAACCTATGTCAACGATAATCCGGTGAATTGAAACGGGTCAATGGATCGCTCGCCGACTGTGTAGCACGGTTCCAAAATCCAAATCGTTTGGTCCACGCACCAAGGTCCCCATCGGTGCTTGTTTACCTTTCACCTAGTCATGATTTACCATTTACATCGGTAAATGGACTATGGTACCACTTATCTACGAATTCGCAGATTTCACCGACACCGCTAGTATAAGAACTGTTTCGTGTAAAAACGTTCGGTTATTCTGTCACCGATAATCGATTCGAATGAATTGAAGAAGTAGTTTCTTCCGGATTGCTAAAAGATAAACTGATTCTCCGCGAGATCCTTATGCAAAAATCTCAAACAATAAGGATTGCGTACGAATTTTGTTATATGGGAGACCTTGGAACAGGAAGGCAAATTAGTATTGTCGTGTCCAACGTACAGTCGCCAGAAATTTAATTAATGACACTTTTGAGATTTTTATTTCTTTTGCAAACAAGTCGCGATGCATTTCCTTTCTATGAAGAATCATGCGAAAGATAATCACGCACTCTTACAAAGGTATTATGAAGCCAAGTGTTTAATTAAGTTATTAAATGAATCAAATTAAATGGATAATAATATAAAAGTTGGTAAAGGACTCTCGATATAAACATAAACGAAAGTAAAGGGACGTTGTAAGAGTCATGAAATAAAATTTAAAATGCTAAATAAAACATAACAGTCACATACAATAAAACGTCATCTTACAAAAATTCTGAGATACAAAATTCTATACATTTCTAATAAATTTAGAATTTGTATTTATTAGAAATGTATAGAATTGTAGCTCAGAATTTTTGCAAGATGACGTTTTATTACATGTGACTGTTATGTTCTATTTAGCTTTATAAATTTTATTTCATATGACTCTTACAACGTCCCTTTACTTTTCGTTTATACAAATTAAATGCAATTAAATGTATGACAAATCATCGGAAACAATCCATCGGTATGTCCTTGCTCGTGAATTTACTCATGAACTGACATTTGAATCGGTAAGCTTTTCTCACATTTCTCATTGTTCACTGAATGAAACAGAAACACACTGTCAATAAGTCACATTTCTCGATGACATCTGATACGGTGACAGTTACAGACACGCGACAGTTATCTGATGCTAATTCGTACGATACACGCGAATGGTTTTAGTGAAAGAGTAAAAATTGAGGTGTCGCGCATTCTGAATATTCCGATAATTCGACATGCCATTTTTAGCCGCTGACATACCTCGCACGAGCCTTACCGGTATGATAATAAGGAAAAAGAGATAAAACGGAACCTGTTTCACGTGATCTCTTGGCCGTTTAGTGGGCCGACGGAAGCACGGACCAGAATCAGCAGGTGAGATATATTATATACTGGAAGCTGGGTTACTGGGTACCAATGGGTCATCGAAGTATCGCCGTATCGGTTAAACGAGCATCGATCGATCGGCGTTTTGTTATCAAATTGCTCCTTTTACCGTGCAGGAGGCGAAAGAAAACCAAAGACGGGCAGGAAGAAAAAGGTCACCCGGAGTCGGTTTTACAAAGAAGAAAGCGAACACGTATCACTTTCAGAGCGAGGATCTCTATGATTGATTAATTTCGAACGGTAAACTAGACAGCATAGTAACGTATGTAAAGGCAGTACCGTTAGAAACTATAACGAATTGGTTAAAACGGCATTTATTTCTTGAACGAGCAATTGATCCAATTATTTGCAGTTCACATTTGCAGTTAACAAGTTAGGAAGTATAATAATAAATTTAGACAAAACTTATATTATCGGCTTTAATTGCTGGTAATTAGATTGTGCCATAATTCGTTTCTTGTTTTATATTAATTTATTAATAAATCAATAATTACAGAAATAAAAAGTATTACGTATATCTTATAGGGAATATTAAATTTTAATATAATATGGAACACCGATAAACATATATTAAATATTCATTAATATTCTTAAACATTAATTAACTGTAGATAACAAAAGTATTAGAATCTTTTTAAGACCGCAAATGATAAACAACAACAAGAAGAAGGAAGCCAATGACGTTCAAAGCTGGATCACAATGCTTATTATAATTATGTGTGAATTTTATTGTTTATTATAATTATGTGTGAATTTTATAAAATACATAATTATAATAAGCATTGTGATCCAACTTTGACCGTCATTGGCTTCCTTCTTCTTAATTAACTGTAGAATACTTTATAAAAAAAATATTCCACGTTCAGCGTTAATTTAATAACACATATTACGAGATGCGTGCGTTCATCCAAAAGAAATCTGGCTAATATATTCCCCGAAGCGAACTTTCCTTCGCAAGCATACTTTTTGTTTGGCCCTGTGCCAAACGAATGATTGTCGAATCTTCACGGAGTAATACGAGTTTGTAAAGAATCTAAAATGTACCTTTTAATGACATAATGACGTAATAAAAACACGAGGAACCCTCTATTAAATTGAAATATTTTCCAGAAACGTCGCCGTAATTTTTGTACAGTTTTGATTTATAAAGCGCGATGAATGTAACACAAGCGAAATAAATAAGAACGAAATCATGCGAAATAGGATTATTTAAAAATCGTAAAATAATCGCGAAACGATATTAGTTTACGTAAACTAATAAATAAAATATTAAAAATACATTTTTTAAATAAATGTAAAAATGTCTGGAGATTTTACATTGCGCATTTGATTAAATACATTTGTGGAATCTATACGAGGCACTTTATATCTAGCCGAGACATCTTTATAAAATGTAAATTTGTGTCAATTTTAATGCATCAACTTTTAATTAATCAACAGAAACAATCTGACGAAAAAAGTAGTTCGGTAAAAAATATAAAATACTTTTTAATATTGTTTCAATATTGAAACTGACAGTTGAATTAATAAATAACAAACTCCATTTGTCATTCTATATGTATTGATCATCGTCTGCTTCTCAATAAAACTTTTGACTCCTCAATAGTAGTTTAAAAAGTTTAAAACATGAACATCTCATAGGTATTTCGAAAGTGTCATACTTCAGCAATCGAATATCGGTACGTCATCATAATAATGAGACATTCCGTATATTCTAAATACATGTTTCAATAACGTCGAACATATTGTATAGTTTGTTATCATACATAAAGAAATAACTTTAGATGAAAATAATCATTATAGCAAATTATTGCAGCAAACATTCTCCGCCGTATAGAATTAGAGAATGGCGCTACATCACTATCGCTTACGTATGGATTTAGGTCTAATATACGTGCTTGAATTATAACGGGATCTTTCTATTAGGATCTTCAAACACTTGATAACAAAATCTAATAACGACCCATTTCTCGATTACAAATAAAATGTTGAGCTTTACAATAATTTCCTAAGAAGTGGAATCAAACGCAAGCAATTATTATACATTCCTAAACGCCATTATTAACTTTATAATATTAGCATTATCGTGTACATATATTACCGTTAATATTGCCAACTGTTACTTTAATGAAAACTTGGCTAATTGTAAAATATACATACTGCTCGCGCGACAGAGATTGAATAATAGATATAAATCAACAAATTCTTTGTAATTGCTTTTTAAGTCCTACATGCCTAGGACCTATCTAGGGCATATTACACGTGAAGTACTCATCCAGTAAATTTCTTCAAATCATCCTAGACGAATGTGTCGCCTGCTCATGAATAAATAGCGCTTCAAGCAGTGGACATCTTTCTTAAGCTGAAAAAAGGCAGAATGCCACATGTTGTACGACCTCGTTCGTCGCTTTAGCGGCTTAGCGCGACGACAACTTTACACTATTTTACAAGCAGTTGAATGGCAACGATTAAAGAGAGAGAAACGAAAAATTAGATTTATTTATACTTCCTCTCTTAGAACGAAACAATTTTTTTTTTAATTTTAACAAGCGAAGAAAACACATTACATTTTCGCTTAATAATCTATTAATCAATATTATGTGTAAAATAAAAAATTTATTAACGGTTAAAAGTTAGATATTTATATTTCACAATTTATATTTGGAATTTCGCAAGATATATATCAACAAATGACTGAATATATAAATAATATTAATTTTATTTATTGATATTAATTTATTTAATTTATAATTATGTAAACAATTTTTATTTCGATAAAAAATATAAAAGAGATCTTTTAATTGAAATGTTGTACTATACTCTGATAGTACCTTTTGATCTGATTTCTTTAGAGATGCCGCTAGTATGATCGAAACTTTGAATGCTCATGCTTCGATAATTGACAATAACAATGCAATACCAAGCCTGCATTGCAATGCATGATGTGTTACGGCGTTCAAACTGTGCCTAACTCGGCAAACATGGTTTCGCACGACAGAGAAAATAAACTTGTCGGACGTCATATAGCAGATTTTAATATCGCATACTTCCTGGGAAAATGATAGCTGACACACTTTGGCACCTCTTGCGGAAATATGCATAGTTAAGAATTACTCAACCACGAATTTAAGAAATAATATTTGGCGTCTCCTTAAATATTTGCCGGCCGTTGTAGATCTTCCGAGAACTCGTCACACATTAAATATCAATATATCTTAGACTTGCAAGATTCAAATTCTTCTTGTCATTCAAATCACGTAACTTCCTACAGGTAAAATAGTAGTGCACCGACTAAAATCCGTGACTGAGCTCATCATTCAAAGATCAAGTATTCCATGACACACGCTGAATTAAATAGAGGGAAAAAATTTATTCTACCGCGTGCCATTTACATCGCTAATTTTACGTATAAAATAATTGTTGGTGCTGCATGATCTGAAATAATACAATCGTACAATTAAAGTCAACATCAAACAAACTATAAATTCAACATTTGTTTTTGCATAGATCGTTGTTGTAAGATACGTCGTAATTCGCAAATGACTCAAACATGTTGTAAAAATGTCTATTGACTTATAATAATCTTCCAGATGTTGTTTAAAAGCCTTTGCATTCTTTAGGAAATTAGATACATAATCGATTGTTATTGCTTCGCATCATAATGCGAAGCATATCAGTTATTGACTTTATATAGATATCAATGATACAAAGTGCCTTTTAATTAAAAGAATCACAGAGTGTACTTGAACGAACATGAAATGGTAATCTAAAATCGAAAAAATTCTTATGTAATGGTTGTTGGAATTTTTTAATTTGCATTTTCTGCACAATTGGTATTATTTATGCGCAATGCAAAACGCTGACAATTCTAATAAGTGAAACTGCTTTCGACGTGTTTGTTCTTGCGATAACCAGTCTACAGTTAACGCCTGCTTGAAAAGAAGGGAAAAGTTGTACGATAGAGAGTGGTTACACTTCCTTTCTCCTGCATCAGTTAGAGATAGGATCGTATCTATCGTAATTATTGACATACCTAACTACAATAAAAACATTAATAATTTTTTCAGTACTTTAACTCCTCCTGAAATATGCGATATATGAATATATCTTGCTACATTCTATTATTGATATTGCGAACGTTAACGCGTTAATTTTTTTCTTAAAAACCTTGGATATGTACTTACAATGCGCCAGTAATTAGAGAGATTCCGATAATTTCATTATATAGATCTTCATAATTTTTATCTAAATATTAATGAGATGTTTTACAATACGTCGTTTTTGTTCTTTAAATTCGAGAAAGTGCTTAATTTCTAGACCAACGTAGATTGGCATCATACGCGAAAAGTGAAATGTTATGTACAGCGGCGTTGCACAGCACGTATCGTTCGTAGGTAGAAAAGAGATAATATCGATCTGATGATCGGTTTCACCACTGCCTTTTTATATATTTATATTATACTTAAAACCATTAAGTTTCGCTTTCTACGTAAACCACAAGTTTACCGTAACGCGCGGATTATCCGCATAGCATACCACCGGAATCTTGAACCCTAATCCGGAGAATTGATCGATCTACAATATCAATATAACAATCGGGCACTGAATTTAAACGATACATAATTGTTACCTTCAAGACAAAGTGAAAGCAATTTCATTGAACTTATGCGATCACTTATCGTTTCCTTTTACACTTCTGCTAAATGCTGATAAAAAAAACAACCCTCTCTAATGATTATATATGCTTAATTTCTGAAATCAAGATTTTTCTCTTATTTTTTATTATATTTAAATTCTCTTGTGTTTGAAAAACAGCAGCAATTGATAAGTAAAGATAGAAATTAATAAAGATCTCAACTGCAGTGTTTAAGTAAATTTGAGTAATGAAAAACTAATAAAAGCTTAATAAATGATAATACACTTTTTTACGTTCTATCATGCTGTGTATTTCAATCCGTACTGTTTTAGCCAGACACGTATCGTAGTTACGATGTATTGGTTATCCCTCCTCTCGTTATATTCATAAATGTTTCAAAGTTATGCACCAAGCATACGCACACTTCCCGATGAAAAAACATTTCAGGAGCAAACTTTTAAGATATTATATACATTGCTTGTCCAAAAATTTATAGGAGAATTACTGATTGTATTAACTGAGGAGGACTTAAAAAAGAGTCGAAATTCGAATTAAAAAGAGTCGGATTTCGAGGGATCTACTTTTAATTAATTGCGTACCAACAACTACGTGGCATTCTGACTCGCTCCCTTTCATGGGATTTTCTTGGTTTTATCATACCATTATTGTATACCTATCAATTAGCCTATTGGGGTAATACGAGTACGTATACATTTTTTCGAATATAATACCAGCGCGCCGATTGATTAATCGGTTCGCAAAAGAGAATTCTCTGAGGAAGGAAATCGACTATAACGTCCGATCATAGTGATACACGTAAGACGCAAACCGGTTGGAGGCTGATTGGCGTACTTTCTTCGATACGTCTCTACGCCGACTATGATCACCTCGCTTTCGAGGTCAATGTCTAGGCCTGGTGTGCGTAAACCCGCGAGATGCGACTGACTCCTCTCGTATAGCCACAACTTTCCTTGATGAGAATGACTGACGACTGTTCGGCACGCAAAAATTTCTTACCTCTCTACAACACGTATCGTTTGTGCGAATGAGCGATGTGAACCGTACGGGAAATTTCAGTTTATTATTAATAATTTTAACTATTATTGTTTGAAGCCTAAAACAAAATCGCAGAAGCGAGGTGTATCCAATATTACGCATTTAATTATTATCGTGGTATATAAGACCGGTTATTACAGCAGAACGATATATCAGGTTATTAATGATTACGATTAAATTATAGTTAACGTTATAAGGCTCTATAAGTATAAAACAAAGTATGTGAAAGAAGGGCAAAAGTAGAACAATTGTGAAATTTAAATTCAAATAATAACAATCATACATAGTTTAGTATAAAAATACAGAGAAGTTTAATATATGGTAAGTAATACGATACGTACGTTTCGACTTTGATCGGGTCATTCTCAATGTTAAGATGAAATTAAAGTAAAATGAAAAATAAAGGACTCTTTATATACAATAATAATCAAACAAAGAAAGGACAATAAGAGTCAGATAGTAAATAAAATAAAAAAAAAGTCGAAACTACTTGGAGTCGAAACTAGTTGCGTTTTTTACAAATTTGCGTTTTTATCATTCTTATAACATCACAAGCGGCTAAGTACTTCTAATTTATTTATTGTATTTCAATTAATTCTATGTATATACACAGTTAAAGTTATTTAAATGTTTTAACCGCTTTTTTTTTATTTACTATCTGACTCTTATTGTCCTTTCTTTGTTTGATTATTATGAAATTAAAGTACTTATTATTACAACGCATTGTTTCGCCCGCGTATAAAAAAATAATAAACATTATAAGACTCTATAAGTATAAAACGAAATATGTATTATTTATATCAAACTTCTCTGTCTTTTTATACTAAACTGTGTATGATTGTTATTATTTGAATTTAAATTTCGTAATTGTTTTACTGGCTCTTCGCCCTGCTTCTATATACTTTAAATTATAGTTATCCTTGTTGTGATAAAATAATGCTTATCCTGCGTATATTATATCGATAATACGATGTGTTGAACATAGATCAACCAGCAATATCCCTGGATTCTTATTGATTGTAGACACGTCAGTCTCGTAAATGCGCATTAGGTGTTTCTTTCAGTCGCGATGATTTCTCCGTATCACGCCAGAGCTGGTATGTCCAGTACATCTGACAAATGAAGAAGCGAAAGTAAAATCCCTCAAACACGGTTAACGTCTTCGCACGCGATTTTACGGTGTTAATGGCGTAATACCCGAGCGATTGCGCCTGCCAAGAATTCCTCGAGAATGGAAAGTGCGTGCTTTTTGTCAAAGTTAAATGCAAGGGTGCGTATACTGTTTAAATTAGAAGGAAACGAGATTTTAATTAAATCGGATTGGAGTTTTTAAAACGGAACGCGGTTTAAATTAGAATCGCGGAGGAAATAAACGGCTATGATGTCGACAGATTCGTCAACCTGAACGCATGATGGGTGGGTACAAGCCATTTCGATTCATCTGCTAACTAAACCGCCTTGAATCGCGATGTTGATGATGCTTTCTACTGTCACATGTCATATGACTAAGTGCGCGATTGACCGCGTTTGAACGTCTCGTCGCGTCTCGTTAAATGTCGTAGGATGACGAGCGCTGCGCAAACCTAGCGCCTCTTCCCGCGGGTTCGTCAAATAGCATATTAAACAAGAAAATTGTTTATGCGAATTACTGAATGCGACCTCAATCGAGCACTGCTCGTAATTCCTTTGTTGAAAATCGTCGATCATCGCGACGGGAAGTACACGTGTTTTACAAGATACCGCTTTGCAATCATTGCTGAATGATTACTTATATACATTTTAGCCTTTTGGTTGGCGACTTTGTAGCTCATTTTACATTCAAAATAGCAAAATAAAAAAAAAAGACATAAGAGTCGAGCGCGGAAATAAGTGTACAGAGATAGTAAATCAAGTAAGCGATTTACTAAAACGAAGAGTACATACATGTGTCAACTCATTTTTGAACCATCCTTCAAGCGTAGATATAAGCAACCAAGTTACAGAGACTAACGAGTCGTTCTTGTATTGTGGACAGTCATTTTCAGAACATTGTCTGTGTAATTCGGTTATTACCTATAAGGTAAATATACCGGTTATTGGACAGTTAAGGAATTGCACGACGAAATCATTTATTTAAACTTTAGAAACATTAAAATTTTAGTTTATTACACATGCTTAGTAAGAATGGATGTTTTCTGAAACTAAATCCATTATCAAATATGTTATTTGCGTTTATTATAAATTGTATTTAGTCATAAATATAATATGATTCAAATGTCCTAATTATTGGACAAAAAATGTGACGTGTCCACAAAAGTATGACCCAATTATTGGACAAATAATAAGCAATGTTCTTATTATAGAAGAGAATCTCATTTTACTTACTTATCAATCAAGATTGTTCAAAAAAGTTTATCGAAATTGTAATTAGTGAAGTTTTATATAAAGTTTTATATGTAATATATACAAAATATGTTTTTTAATCATTCAGTAAACAGGTAAGCTAAGGAATGTCCAATAATTGACACACGCATATGTGTGAATGTCCTAATAAATGGACGATTGTCCATAAACGAAATTCTTTTTACAAAAGTATCATTTTTAATATGAATAAATTATATAATACTTAATTTCTAAATAATATGAAAAATTGCTTAAAAATTTATTTACAGTAACACATATCATCAACAGCTTAATATTTAAAATTGTCACAATTTGTCCAACAATTGTGTCATGTCCACGGAGTGGTACATTTACCTTAAATACGCTTTGAAAATAACTAAAAAATGAATCGAAACATGTAGTATGTATTTTTCGTTTTAAGTGAATTCGCTACATTTAACTTATCCTCCCGCCCTCCAAAAAAAGAACAACATAGTCAAAAAAACAAGAAAATTAACCGAATCATTAAAAAAAATAATATCATCGATTATTAATTATTATAATGTCAAAAAATTGATATTATTTAGACTTTCTTCTTCTTTGAAATTATTATTTTGACTTTTTGTTCTCCTCTCTCTCTCTCGGGATTAATTTTCCTTGACCCTTATGCCTTTTTCTAATCTGTTGTATTGATTATCAAGTCTCCTTATTCTCATTTCATTCTACATTAATCAGATAGGAAACGTAAGGCGCACGCTGCGGCAATTAACAATCTCACGGATCTAGGCGAGAATTTTCGGATTGTTCTGGGATATTGTTCAGGCGTCTTTGAACAGAGCTACGCAGTTATAATGAGTTGATGACCGAGATATTAAAAGTAAGACACATGAACGAGTGACGAAAGGGGATATAAGTCGGTCGATAGAGCGTAAGCTATACAGCTAAACGAGTCATTCACGAGTACATGACAAGTGACAAGTGCGGTATAGTCTTCACGTGTAGATGCGGTAAAACAGCCGCGAAAAGTTTCGCGTTTGTTTTAATTGACACAATTGGAATTTAACAAACATTTCAAAATCATGTTTATAATATGACGAGAAAAGCATATTTCGTCTTTCGAGCAAACTGTTTCAATGATGAGTAACAATTAGACTTAAACGGATATCGCAATTTAAAGAATAATCAGTTTCAACAGAGTTAGAATATTTCAACTCTTTCGTCAATCACTAAAAGTAGTCGTATATCTTTTTGCAAAACGATCCACGTGAAACAAAAAAATCGATATGCTGTTGAAAATAAAAACATACGCTGTTCTCTCTCTCTCTCTCTCTCTCTCTCTCTGAGCCTAGAATAAACAAGAGCTCTATTTATATTACGTTTAGATCATCTGGCAGAGATATCTAATAATTTAACAATTAAAACAATTTTCTTGATATATGTATAATCAATCTTTGCAACAAACATCGAAATTCGATCTTTACTAGCTGATGTCTGTTTCGAATTATCGGAATCAAAATATCTAATAGCTCTAAAGCGGTCCAGTATTACATGCGGAGTATAAGCACATTTCATGAGAAATTAGCACATTCAACAATCTTTTCCGAGTGTATAATTTTTATTCTAGTCACAGTATAGTAAAACCATCTGGCGTGGATCATCTATCTCTTACCCAAGAATATCGTTTCCCTGCTGATTTCACCGGCGTGATTATAAAGACGATCACGCGTGACCCTCTATACTTTGTGGCGATGACCCTCGCTGCCGGTGCCGCCGCCGCGATTACGGCAACCAAAGAGTATCCTGTTGGAATACGCGAAAGCTCTCATTCAGGAGAGTCCGTCCATTAACGCAGTAAGCACCAACTGAGCTTAGTAAAATCTGGTAGCAGGAAGAAATGACAGTGGAATTGACGTCGAATCGATGTTCGCTCAATATCGAAGAATCTTTATTAAATCGACATCAAATTGGCATCGACTCGACGTCGATTCCATAGTCATTTCTCACTGGGATCGCAGTGCAGCCCGGTTGCTCAGGGATCGCTGTCCACGCCGACGATCCATACGTGAACACGAATACCATCACCCACGAACACAGATCACCTTGGTGGTCTCTCCGTGCAAATCCACGAGGGCGGAATCGAAAGTATAATGTGGTCGCCGGCGCGACACGAACTGTCGTTTCCGTCAAGCGATAATAATTAGCTTTCACGCGTCTCACCACTTAGCCTGTTGTCGCCGCGTTTTCGCGCGCGTTGTCCCCGAGGACGGAAAAACACACTACGGAGTAACGCTCCCTGGCCATTCCTCCGATCGCGGAGGGTGCAGGCGCCGGCCTGCCGCCATCATAGAAATCAATACGACCCTACAACAGGAGAGCTTGCACCTCCGACTGCGAGTATATACGAAATTCTCTCGAACGGGACACAGTTCGTCACTTTTGCACCGATTGCGAACGATGCGAGCGAGGACAGAGGAAATTGTCCCAAGGTTTACAATCCGCGAGTAGCACAATTTATTGACGAGATATTGGTTAAACATTGATATGAATTGGGCCAATATTGCATCAATAAATTATACTACTAGGGAAACCAGTTATTACATGGTTAATTATAGCCGGCTGAATTATTTTCTATACGAAGGTCCTGTAAGAATAATTTTTTTTCACTTCTTCAAGTCGCAGCGTCAAAATGTATTTGTCAAAAAAAAAAAAAAAATAACGAGGATGACAGGAAATGAATATATACAAAACGACTTTCTATGTGCTTCATCTTTTTCGACCGCATCACCTAGTCCACTTTACTGGTCCACCCACGCAGTGTGAAATTCTTCCGATGGTAAGATATTTACATTCGAGACAAAGGACGGATTATATTAGCAAAATTATTTTCCCTACGTTGATGGTAATTATCGATATTAAAAGTCACACTGTCGTTGAAGTTAACCGAAGCTTTTGTTTAATTTTCTATTTCTTTTTAATTCTGCCCTTAGAAAGAGATACTAAAAATTCTCTCGATTTAATTTAATCGTGTTTTATATTTTGTCTTTAAACTATATACTTCCTTTCAAAGTTTAATTCTCTTTTAACGCATGAGAGAATAGATACATGAAATTGTAGTTTTTTAAAATTTAAATTGGCTTTAAATTTTTTAAGCCGAGGTTAGTTCAAATAATTATCTTTTTAATAGGAAACCTCAGAATTTATACTCATGTTCAGAGATACACTCGCTGTTTGCGCCATGCAAATGATTAGAAGAATGCTGACAAAGCAGAAATACAAAAAAGCAAAAGCGCATATTAGGCCTCCCAGTATGCTTTTATATAAATTTGCAAGTGTTGTAACACTTGCGCTTAACGGAATCAGACAAACAAATGACGCTCTCCCTGTTTTCATACATTTTACACAATTTCCACACATTCACGCAAAAACAGGAGAATCATTTCTCTTTCAAACGAATTGTCATACCAGCACAACACCACACCATGTCGCTTTGACCGTGAGATTATGCATTTATTTCATTGACATCGAAACATCTTCATGAATCGCTGAAGAAGAACCTGTGAGTTCCGAAACATTCGATACTTTTGTATATTTTTCATATCTTTATTTTATGTTTCTTAGTAATATTGTAAACTATTAATTAAAAAAAAATCTTATTATTGCTCGATTTAGACCGTTTTTCTGTATACCTTGAATGTAAATATTTTTTTACACAGTAGGTACAATTTATTCCATTTCTACGGATGAATCCTGCACTTTGGATCGGAATGTCTCATATAGTAATTCCGATCCAAAGTGCAAGTTTCTGTAAGGACAAAATAAACTGTGTAGAAAAAGTTATTTGCATCCATTTTCTGAAATTCTCTATCTTCTCTTTTTGCATGAAACAAGAAAATATGGTCTCTCTTAAAAACTTTGAGATATTTATACTCATTTTACTGAATATATGAAAAAAACGATACGTTCTCTTCAATTATAGAAATATATTGCAGCGATATTTTCGTTTTTGTAAAATA
Organism: Cyphomyrmex costatus; assembly: GCF_001594065.2. Classification (NCBI taxonomy): domain Eukaryota; kingdom Metazoa; phylum Arthropoda; class Insecta; order Hymenoptera; family Formicidae; genus Cyphomyrmex; species Cyphomyrmex costatus. Next base: position 408,914 of record NW_017278801.1, on the reverse strand, counting down.
ATCTTAGAGAAGATAATAGATGATCTGAGAGGAGAAAGATTTTCCTCGTTTATTTATCACGTATATACTTGGGTCTTTATATAAATAAAACACAATCGAAAATAAATCACGCACAGCCTCTATATCTCTCCAGTGGATCCGAGAGCATCACCTCCTCCCTCCTGTCGCTACGCCCTTGAAGAGAGATGAGCAAAGGAGAAACAGGGGGTCTCATCGAGGCCGACGATCGAGGTCGGGGTTTTAGACTCGCGTGACGTCTAAATAGACGGTACCGTTGCTCAGGAGGAAAGGGAAGGATGCGCGTGTTGCCGTGTGGCAGACCGCAATCTCGCGCTTCCTCCTCGATCATTTGCGAAGGTATCTTGCATCGGTACCTGCTGTATCCATAATCCGAACCAGACACCTATACTGACCCACTCTCACTCTTACCTTTCTCTTTCCCTCTGTCTCCTTTTAGATTTTCTCCTCTTAACAGTGGCTCTGTCTTCTCGCGCGCGTTATCGAAATGATAAGGATACCTACATGCGCGCGTGAACGTACCTCGTGAATCTCTTGTCCGCAGAACCATTTTTCGTGTGCGAATCAAGAGACGCGATAGTGTCTCGCGCCAAGTGAACGCGAAGCGCGAGACCGCACCGTATCTTTACGCGAGTCGATGAGTTTGCGAGAGCACCTATAAGATTATTATTAGATTCTCTCAATAAACGGTTGAATTTATCAACTTTTAAGTAGTCTCAATTTACTATTGGGATTTAAATTATATTATAAATGTGTTTTCATTTTCTACGTAGGAAACTTTTACGAAGGAAAATGTCGCGATGAGAAGTCCAAATGTCAAATTTATTATTTTATATCGATGTAAATACAAATGTTTTTTTACTATACGAGACAAATAAGCATAGTTACGAATTTATTTTAACAGTTGATATTTTCGTAATACTTATCTTGCTACTGAATTAATTAATATTTTACGATATATTATCCGATATTAATTATGCATATTAATTATGCACATGTGTATATAATAAAAAATTAAAAATGTACAAATATTTTTTTTCAAATTTTCTGAAAAATATTGCATGTTAAAGAGAGGCCCTCGTACATTCACCACTTGTCATATATCGTCATGCGCGAAATGTCAACTCTGTGATTAGCAAAATTTAATTGCGATTAATTTAAAAATTATTATAGCCTTGACATTTTTACATTAAAATTTTCATCATAAAATTATCTCAAAAATATGTCTTTAAAAAGAATATAATAATAACATATACATATGTATACATATAATCTAATATGTATATATACAATAATATATACAGATTTATAAGAGATATTTAACATTACAAAATGCGTGACATCTCAACAAAATTATCTTTAAAAAAAAAAAAAAGAAAAAAGGCACCAAGTATGCCCGTTCACCTCACAAAAAGTCATTACATGTATTATTACAGTATACAAAAAATGAAATGAAATCTTTAAATTGCGCCAATTATGAAAGTAATATATTTTCTTGCCACATATATAACATGTACTTTATTTCAAAAAGTAAAAGTACGAAAACTTGGCGCTGCTAGACCTCAAAATATACACTAATAAGATAATTGTTGAACAATACCGAATAAGAAAAATAATAAAAAGATTTAAAAAAGAAAATACAGTATTAAGATGCAGACTCAAGAGACACAGTATATATAGTGTCTTGTGCCAAGTAATCGCACAACGTAAGATTGTGATAATAAAATTAATAACAACTTAAGATGTTCGTTAGCAGGATGGAAAAAATCAAAGTACATTTCTGATTGATGACTACGTATAGGCATCTTTACTGTAGCGATGGGAATATTCCTAGGGCTTACGCGTTGCCCAAGGTGTACAAATAGAATTGCCCGTTTCGAATTATCACATCCTTGATTGACAGTTCACTGTACAATTTGGCAACGTTTCTACATAATTTGATTGTCAAAAGTAGTCCCGAAGATGCCTAGCAACATTGACAACAGTATTGAATTAGTTTAAAATTAAATAACATCAAAATTTATTCTGGTTTTAGCCTCTAGTGTCCTTCGATGTGATTTCCTTGTTCACATTCCAACAGATTTGGTGATTGAGGATTTACCCAAAATGGAATTTGATTAGTAATAACTGCAGTCTTCCTAAGGATGGATTTTTCTAAAAGGCAGTTCGGTTGGAGTTGAATAAAATGAATATTATTACCAGCCTAAATTGTATAACCAGATATATACAAAGAAGTTTTCAGCTTGTAAAGCTATTTTAATTTATAACTTCTTTGTGACATATTTTAACATTTTAACTGCAATTTCTGTGCTTAAGCTGATAAACCAATTTTCCATTTCTAATTTGTGCATGACCTCGTTGAGTTTATTTTAGAAATTTGACAGGGTTTTTTTCACTTTAATAGATTCTTATCAATTTTTACAGAGATATTGATTTACATACGATTTTCCAACCAACAATGTCATGTTTTACATGAAGAGATCAAATCAAAACGTTAATTTTTGTCATTTCAATGATTTATATGTATATCGACGTCCGTGATATTTCAATGTTTGAAGAGGGCTCAATCCAAGAGCCGAAACTAGTAATTTATATTAATTTTTAAGTAGATTTAATGTAGTTTCAAGTAGTTCTTAAGTATTCTATATTCACGTATTTGTTAAGATCTAATTAATTACATATTATGTGTGGGTCATATAACTAATTCGTTATATTTATTTGAAATTGACTCTTATTTTGTCCCTTTTATCATTGCTTATTTATTTTTACATAAAGAGTCCTTTATCTTACAATTTTATTTACTTTACTTTTGACAATCAATTTTATAAACAGACATTTGGAACACTTGGATAAGTTCCTCGTTTTCGCCGATTGTATCCAATTTGATTATGGTGGAATTGGAGAGTCGGATGGTACAATTCACTTTCAAATGCCTTTTTATTGACATTGCCCTTTGCATACCGAATGAAGGAGTGGGTATCATTCTCGAGGGATTTAATCCCTCCCATTCAAGGTTACAATTCACTTTGGAGGTAGGTAAAAGCTCTATTAATTTTTTCACGATCATCGTTCTAAAACAACTCTTTGATATTTGATTGGTATCAAAAATCCACTTTTTCGGATAGATTTCTGAATTGTTTGTCTCAACACCCGATTTCCCAAAAGAAGGGCATAATTTTTAATATTGTTGATAAAGTTTTTTATCTCTCTCATGCAGAATTTCATAAAAAGAATCTAGACTTCATTGTTAGAATCCTTTTGGATAATAATTATTCTTTGGAATTTATATATTTAATAATATAAATATTAGAATTTAAAAAATTAATAAATAATTTTAACTCCTCTCAAATAAAAAATCTAACAATTTGGTACAGAAAAAACAAATCAAATGGTTTTCCATTTCGTTTGTAGAAGGTATCTCGAGCAAATTCAAAAATTTTATCAATGATGTTTGCCAAATGGTATCTTTTTTTAGTTTAAACAAATTAAATCAGTTTATCACCGTTCGTAAGGATTCTTTACCAAATGAATTAAAAAGGAATGTTGTATATAAGATCAACTGTTATATGAATGCGATGCATCATGTGGGTCAGACAGGTAGGAAACCTCGAGCTTTGGAACACAAGAAACATATTCTTGGTAAAGCCTCGTCTGAATCAGTTATCACGAATCATAGGTTGCATTATGGATACAATTTCGATTGGGATGATGTTGAGGTTCTGAATACGGAAAGATTTTATAACAAGCGTCTTCTGCCAGAAATGGTATATATTAAGTAAAAGACAAACTAATGGTTTGAATATGCAAAACAACAACGTTGCTTTAAATCACGTTTACATTGAGTTGCTTAATAAACTATAAGACGTTATTTTCAATAATGAGACATGATGTTTTGACCTATAATTAGTGCTTTAGAATTTGATCGCAATGTTTTGATACATACTTTTATTATTTGATCGATCGTATAACTGACAAGACACACTCTTTGTTCAATTTATATTCTCATTTTTCGATATTGACAAAATTACATGCATAATTTTTCTGTAAATAATTGCGATGTTCTTTCATGGTATTGATGATGTTATCATGCGAAGTGAACTGGTCATTATGTGAGTAATCCATATACAATTTACTCGTAATAAATTTTAATTTTAGTCTGAGATTCTCATCACCACTCAGCTTTGTAACTGATTGAGAATTTTAAAATTAAATTTCCAATTGTATGTCAATTGAAAATATTGTAATATTTATATTTTGTAATATAAATATATATAATATAATATAATATATATAATATATATTTATATTGTAATATTTGTATGTCACGAAAATATTTGAATTCTAAGTTTAAATTAT
>NW_017278801.1:382200-404505 GCF_001594065.2 Cyphomyrmex costatus | reverse complement strand
ATATATATATAAATATATATATATATATAAATATAATTTTAAATTATATACATTCATTTCTCTTATGTAACATTCACTTATTATATTTTGAGCAGCATCAAGTTTTTTGTACTTTCATAATACTTTTTGAAAAAAGTATGTTATATATGTGGCAAGAAAATATATTCCTTTCATAATTGGCGCAATTTAAAGATTTCATTTCATTTTTTTTTTAATACTGTAATAATATATTATGTGTAACGGTTTTTTGTGAAACGAATACGCACACTTGGTGCCTTTTGTTCTTTTTTTTTTAAAGAGGTAATTTTGTTGAGATATACAATTATTCGAGAAAGAGAGGATAAGGAAAAATCTCGAAACATTCGGATCGTTGCAAAATTAACGTTTCGTATAATGCGCAACGTGACAATACGCGTGTTATTCGCGTTGCTTGCATTTTTTGCAGTCAGCGCGTCTTTGCTTTCCCTCTTTTTAACACATAATTTACACCGAAAATATAATTTATTTTATTTTAAGTGCAAAATTTCTCGAGGATTTCGAGCAACGCGACAACAGGCTTAATGATAACTAAATTTCTGAAATAAAACGCTTAAGGAATGTTCGAACGGCACATCTGAATTTGCAGTTGCAAACGTAAAAAAAATGTAGGTTTGTTGATACATCTCATTAGCGAACCGGTGTTAAAAAAAAGTAAGATACACACAATAAAAATTCCTCGCACGCGAATATATGTATATAACTTCGACCGCGTGATGCAAATAGTGCATCTACGCAGAACAGTAAATCGTTACGCAATTCACCCACGGATAATTGCAATAAGCACAAAAGCGGATGACGATACCTGCAATTGGACTTGATTGCGACGGTAAATGATTGATAATTGATTAATTGCCGTGTCGCCCTGGACAGTGCAAGGGATGTCGAAGACGTCGCTGTCAGTCGACGACACATTTCGGCTGAGATGAAGCGTGCGCTCCCAGTAGTCTTACTTCACCTATGGTGGAATTATCTCCCGGAAGTATATTCTTCGAGGTAAACGACTTCGTGTCATTCAAGCCATTTTCGTCTCATTATGCGCGCAGCGTTTTGTTTCGTCGCAGAATCTTTTGCAAGCGAAGATATAGGTAAAGAAAAATTGCATGCAGCAGTTCTCCAGAGAAGCGGAAGGAAGTAGGCTCGATCAGTTTCTTTCCCAGACGAGTCCAAAATTGGGACATACAGAGACGTTTTAAAGACACTCTTTAAAAGAAGGCACTAGAAGAATCGAATCTAAAAGACATTTTGTGATCCGATTTTAAAATCGAAACTTTGTGTTGTCTGAGTTTCTTAACATGAGGCATTCCACGTCAAACCGGGCAACCTTTGAAATATAATCTTTATTTATTTTTTCTTAAATTTGTTGACATATTTTAAAAACGCATACTCCCTCCTCTTTTTGTCAACCTTCGATTGGCGGCGGTCGAGAGTAAAAATATGAAATACGTGTTTTGCGAGAAAAATCGAGAAATTTTTTGTGAAGTTTATATTTACACTTGTAAGTTGTAGAAACCCATAAAAAAACATCGCTCATGTAAATATTCAAATTATTATAAATACATTATATATTCAAAGGAATTAAACGAAGGAATTAAAATGAGCATATATCACGATGCTGGATAGATTTAGCGAAAATATAATGTATTTCGTGGAATATTAAAACGAAATTTTATTATTAGTACAATCGTTAAACGTTTCGGCCTTTAATCTGGCCATCATCAGTGTGATCTAAATACTTATAATTTTATTATCTTCGATGTTTGTTTTATATAACAGTAATGATGATTTTAATATGAGAATACAAATCAGCTGATTTAATTAGTATGTTAATCTGTCGCATGTTGTTTTAATGATATTTTAATGAAGTTCTTAGATTTGTTTATAAAAGTTCGTCTAATGAATATTTTGATGTAGTTGATTGAAGTATTATTGTAAATGGACCTCTTAGCAATGCTAAGATATAGTTTCCTGACTATATCTTCTTATTAACTGTAGAGTCGATTTTTGTCAAACGTGTTTTAAATTTGTCTTTGTGTGTATTAGAGAATGGCCTATTCGTGTTCGTATAAGATTCATTCGAAAAACTTTTGTTTCTCCACAGACAGTGTTTTCCGTTATCTGGATAAAATTATCTAGATAATCATCTAGATGAAGAAATGGCTTTATCTTATCTTTATCTAGATTATTAAGAATATATACTATCTTTATCTTATCTTAGATTTTAAAAAATGTTATCCTTTTCAATTTATCTAAGATTGTAGAAGTGTATTGTAAGAAATTTTTATGTAAACAATCAACCTCCGGTAGTAGTAGTGATGAAGATTTTTTTCGCGATATGGACAAAAAATTGGGTAGTTTGACACCAGTCATTCAAAGCGACATTGAAGTACTTTCATATTTAGAAGAAAAATCAAAAGAATTAGATATATATTCTGAATTTATATCCACACATTAAACCAATTTTTTTTTAATTTAATACATCATCAGCGCCAGTAGAACGTCTTTTTAGTTGCGGATGATAAATATTAATTCCATGTAGAAACCGTTTATTAGATGATATATTCGAAAAACTTTTATTTAAAAAAGATAAAGATTTATAAAATATGATATTTATAAAATATTTATGAAATATTTATAAAAATAATGAATATATTTTTTGTATCCTAAATCGTTTTACTACCAAATAGTTACTTAAAAACAAAATCATCTTATATAAAAATTATCTAGATAAAAATTTTTCTAATTTCATCTTTTATCTAGATTAATATAAAATGAATTATCTTCATCTTATCTAAAATACATTTTTGTGTCATTTATCTTATCTATATCTATAGATAATTTTGAATTATCTAAGCGCAACATTGCAGATAGAGACGCGGTATCGAAAATTGATCGCTATAAAGAACTTTTCTCTCGCGCGATCAAATAAAAGTTATTTAAAATAAATAGTAGTTTTTGATGGTGCATATAAAGTCTCATAGGATTAAAGTATTCTCCCTCGTTTAATGTAATGAGAATTTCCAATGAGTCAGTAACCAAAGAGATATAATATAACACAAATAAAACAACAAGCGTTAAACAAACCGTGTTAACAATGAACGGGTAAAACAGAAAAGAACTTATTTAATGATAATGAAAGACGGAATTTTTCCTTGCAGCTTGTTCAGCGAAGATGTCAACAATTGCACTATGACGTCGAGGCTAATTCTGCCAGAACATTATGTTAAAGGTAATACGCGGCTTACCGCGAGAGAAGCTCGCATTTACGTTTCTTGTACAAAATGATGGAGCTATATATGTAATAAAACTTTTTGCAGAAACTAGACCGTCGTCGGGTGTACCTGTAGTGGTAAACTTCAACATTTTAGTGGTTGATATTAATTCTATCAACGTTGAAGACATGGACTTTCGGTAAATTAAAGCGACTTCTTTCGAATCGCCATCAAGAATATATGAATTGAATAAATATAATGTATAATTCCCTATTTAATAATAACTTTAATAGTAACTTTTATATAAATGTATTTTCTTATAAAAATTGAATTCTGTGAATGGAAGATGGATCAAAACTGTTTTTTGCTGTTACTTTGTACATTGAAGAGGACTCGAACTGGAGTCGAAATATCTGTAATTCTATGCGAACTTGTAATAATTAATTGTATTTCGGCATCAACGACCACTGTGGCTCACAAAAGGCAATTTCTGTGACTTCTGTTGAGACTTGTGATTCTGTTGACTCTTGTTGAGACTTGTTATTTATTCTTAGAGCCAAAAATATATATTTGTTACTCAAGTAATTTAATCTTTTAAATTTTATCACTTTTGAAAAGTAAGAATATTTATAAAAAGATATGAAATATTGTGTAAATTTAAATAATATTTAAATAGGACTCTTAATATAAAATTGAGTTGTGTAATATAAAAGGACTAATAAGAGTAAAATAACTAATTTGTCAAAACTTCAAATAATTTATTTAACTGTCGATTTAAATAAAAACATAATAAGATAGATATTTAATTTTTTTAATTTAAAATATATAAAATCTGGATTTAGAAGACTATAAAATTACAATTGTACATCTTTACTAGTGTGGACATGTTCGTTAGTCAAAGTTGGATAGAATCTCGACTGAATATGCCTCAAGATATTTTCGAGGAAGGCGACGATTACGTCATACTTCCCCCGGAATTTTTCGACAATCTTTGGCAACCGGATCCATACTTTTTAAATTCGAAAGTTTCCGGTAAGCACAAACAGTAAGCCATATATGTGTCTGCATGTGTTGACAAATTATTGTTACGTATTAATAACTTTTCAGAGATTGCAACTTTAAATCACAAATTCTCATTGGTTACATTATACCGGAATAAAACTATTAAATATTCTGCCCGAATTAATGCTATTGTTGCCTGTCAAATGGAGTTTCAATTGTACCCGATGGATATTCAAATCTGCCCAATTTATATCGAAAGCTGTAAGGAAAGCTTGAAGCTTAAATTATAAATGCAAATGCGAGCTAAAAACAACTAATAACGTATAAACACACATTCATTTATAAAATTATTTTTAACATATATAACAAAACGGAGAAAAGAGAAAAAGAGCATGATATTCTTAAATAAATTTTGATAAAATCCATTCGTCACATACACAAATACGAATTATTTTTTACAGTTTCCTACAATAGAAAAAAGTTGCGTTTAAAGTGGGGCGCGGGCGGTGTTACAGTAAATCCGGAATTGAAGCTTTTGCAATATGACATCGGGAAGCCCGCAGTACTCGAAGAAACTATAGATTATATGCTCGAGAAAAACGGTATGTTAAAATTTAATATATTTATATATATTTAATTTAAAATTTAATCAAGAGTTTATTTAAATCTCTTTGTCCAATATTTTACAATCATTGAAACAATGATAACAGAGGTATGTGTTATATCATAGTAAACCGCAAATTCTTATAATCCAAAAAGAAACATATAACAAACTCTAATTATATAGAACGAAAGATTACATGTAAAATAAAAAAAAATTCCTAATTAATAATTTGATAATTACACTGCAGGAAATTTTTCCCGATTGGTAGTTTTCTTTCGCTTCGAGAGACAGATCGGTCACCACTTGATACAAACGTTCGCACCGTCGACTCTGGTCGTGATGCTTTCCTGGTTCAGCTTTTGGTTGGATTTGGATGCAATTCCTGGTCGAGTGGCTCTTTTGGTGACAAGTATGCTTACGTTGGTGACGATGTTTACCGGTCTAAAAAGTGATATTCCACCAGTGGCATATATCAAGGTCAGTTACGTTATGCACTACGCGAAAAAAAATTAAGGGAGCACTTTAAAACCTGAAAATTTTGACGATTTTGAGAAACTGTAAGACTTCCAGGAATCGTAGGACATTGTTTCTTAGCGCGTTTTAAAGGATAAAGCTTTTAAAATGGCTTAAGTGAAATTTTTCGTCTCATTATAAACTGTATTTTTTTTTTTTTTTTCGTGAAAACTAAAAGCTGAGAGTGTTAGAGTCTTGAAAATGTCATGATATTGCAGCCTTCCACGGGCAAAGCAACGACGAGACGAAACGCGAATGCTGGCGGTATTTAACCAAAATTTTACGAAAAAATAGGATCTAGTTTGGAACCTGATAACTCATCAACTCCTAAACAAGCTAGAACAATTTTCTTTATGCCATTTTAAAGAGAATGTTCTCGGCTTCAAAACTGATGTGGTGACATTTTTCGTCTCGTTGTTGCTTTGCCCGTGGAAGACTACAATGTCATGACATTTTCAAGACTCTAACATTTTCTACTTTTGGTTTTTATACGAAAAAAAATTGTTTAATGGGACAAAAAAGCTTTGGTTTTCACTTAAGCCATTTTGAAGTAGAGGCTTTACCCTTTAAAACACGCTAAGGAACAATGTTCTGCGATTCCTGGAAGCTGAGATATTAGTTTGTCAAAATCGACAAACTTTGCAGGTTTTAAAGTGCTCCCCTAATTTTTTTGCGGTAGTGTATATAATACAATGTCTCATATTGACATAATTTATTTTTTCTAATATAAAAAAGTACGTTTGCTCACATAGGCTCTAGACGTGTGGATGGCTGGCTGCATGATGTTTGTATTCGCAGCCTTGGGAGAATTTGTCGTAGTTAAAGTGCTCGACGTGCGACACATAAAAAATAATTCGCAAACTTTCACGGATTCTCACTCGTTTTCGGTTCGTATCTGAATATCGCTTGTATAAAATAATCTTATTGATAATCTTAAAAGACTGTTATAAAATTAGTATTTTAAAAATACATCAAATATAATTATTCATTTTTAGCGATTACTAGCAATGGTGAAGAGACAGAGCATTTGGGATGAGGAGTTTGTTCATGCAACCAAATCGAAGAAGCCTACCAATAATCATTTATTGCCAACTCAATGGCTGGATCCCGAATGCCAGATAGTACAAACGAGTAAAACACGTTCTCAGAAAATAGATTGCTACAGTAGAATTGTGTTTCCTGTACTCTTCTTATTTTTCGTTGTTCTATACTGGCCAATAATATTGCTTAAAAGCGTAATAAAATAATACGGATTTTGTGGAATCTGTATTAGGATTTAGTGTGTATAATCAGTATTTTTCATATTTAAAATGTGAATAAGAAATACATTTTTTTGATATTCGTTTATTTGTATAAAATATTTTCATATTTACACTATGATCATGTTTCAAAATTTACTACCAGTACTAAAAATCTATAGTGCACGTAATGTGACCATGAACTCCAATAATTAAGAGCGAATGAGAGTGCAGCTGGTACGTTGTTGGTACGCATAGTAATAAAAAGTGAATTTCTCGAAATTATGGAATTTTTTAAATTAATGGAATATTTTATTCCATTAAAATAACAAATTTAGTACGTTTCCTCCTTTGTATGTATTGTCGAATCATATCAGATTTACAAAATTTGATGTTGTAATCTCTCAACAATACAAAGAAGATATTTTGAAATATTGAATCAGTCAATATCAAATCTTATTGGACCGTGAGAATTTAAACCAAATGAATACCGGTAAGAACATGCCGTAACGGTCAAGCTAGAAATCTTGAGCTTCTATATACAACTGCATGTGAATTTATATACTACATTTGTAGATTCTTAATTGCGTGCCGAATTTTTTTCAGACTTGAAACGCAAACACTACTAAACTAAAAATTGAATCAATCATTCAATAAAAACAAAAAGTGAGTTACATCGTAAATTACATTAATTTGGTCAACTTTTTTGGTGTAACTTATACTTGAGCGTCTGCTTTCTAACACGTAACGTAAACTGTAGATTCGATACAAGCAGTAAATTTTGGAACACAGCCTATTAAAATTATTATTAAAAAATCTTCTCTCGTCATACAAAGATTTAAATAAAGCTTAGTCCGTATCCATTTCTTCCATGAAAGAATCAGATTCATCATCAATCTTAATCGTAGAATGCTTCGATACATTTTTCTCGGATTTTAAATCACCTATTCTCAGTATATAACTTATGGTATATTGATTAAAATCGCATCTGTAAAAATGTTTTAAATTATTTTCATGTTTATATATATTTTATATATATATATATATAAAAAAATGTAGTAACGCTTACATTTTACTAAGATCGTCATACTTCTTTTGCATATTCTTTTGCAACATTAACAATATTGGCATTTGAAGTGCAGTATTGATCCGAGACCCATATTTCGTCAAGATTGTTTCTACCCATAAAAGATAGAAATGTATATGCCTCGTTGATTCAAATTCAGATGCTATAAATTTTAGTAATTTCTCGACATAAACATCTGATATACTCGTCATCGTTAACTCAACTAAACAACCAAGAATCAAACAGATATTTATTATATATCAAATCACTACTAAAATTATTAATATAATTAACTAAAGATATATATAAACTCACTTTCTTTGTACGGAATGGTCTCTATAACTTGTTGTGTTAATTGCTTCTCATTTAACTTCAATGCCATCATTAATGCTGAAACAGTAACAGTTGCGTTTATTTGTTTATTATTATTATTATGAGATATAAAAATGTCTATACCTTTTGCGTAATCACGCTTATCAAGTGTTTCTTTCACAGTATCCGGAGTAATTCCAAGCTCCAATTGAAATGGATCAAACATTAATCCAATATCCAAAGAATATATCAACAAACCTTCTGTTGTTGCTGCTGCCCATGCTTGTCCTATTTTACAACATATTTAAAAATATATTCCCGCGAAATAAAAATATATTGGTAGATTTAATATAATTAAACATAAATTTTATTAAGATTTAATACAATACTAAATAAAATCTTAATAACGATTTTAATAAATTTGGTTTTTTTAAAATCTTATATAGATTTAATTTGGACCATATAATGATACATATTACTTATTAATTCAACTTATTAAAACTTGTTAAGACCATATTAAAACATATTAATTCAACTTATTTAAAACTTATTAAAATTTAATTAAATTATATAAATTGGACTTTAATAAGAACTTATTAAACTTAAATAAGTGTTGTTAATATAAACTATATTAAAAATATATACATGTTCGCATTTATTTATAAGGTTATATAAAGAATTTATAAATTTTTTATATGAATTTTGATGAAATTCTTATAAAGAACTTATATAAGACTTTTATTTAGAATATATTAACTTTTTTTCGCGGATTTACTTTAAACAAAATAAATAGCTTTAAAAATCATTAATTTTTACCTGTAGGAGAGAATTGTAAACTAAGTACTCTCACTTCCGGTTTGACTTTTCTGCTTGCCATATCTCCACTTCTAACACCTGGTAAATGTAACGATATGTTTCCACCTTCGCGATGCTCAATTAAAGCTCTGTTTCCAAATTCAGACATATACTTCCTGTTTATAACATCCTGCCAAAGGAATTAAGAAATAGATCTTTGTTTTACAACTGCTTCTGCATTTATATTTAATATATTATATATTTAATTGTACTGCATTTATATTATATTTAATATATTATATGTATATATATGTATATATATAATTTAAAAAATTGAAATATTATGTACTATTACTTACATCAACGCCATCCATAGATCTATTCTGAGTGATTTCATACTTTTTTAACAATATCGATTCTTCAACATTATAAATGCACACATTTTTGGAACGTCCACCAGCTAATATGCACGTGCCGTCCGCTGAATAACATAATGTAGTAAAAGCTCTAAAAAATAAGATTTAATAATATATCGTTAAAACAAACAAGATTTACTTTAAACATTTCTCGCACTACTCACTTGGACTTTAAATTCTTTTTCGCTGTGATGAGATCTGTTTTAGATCTACCAGCACCTAAATCGTTTCTGCCCTCAATAAAGCTTGTTTGTCTTGCCGTTTTACACTCAAAAAATATAATCTGTCCATCCAACGTAGCAACAGCAACTTCTTCTCCGTTTGGTTTGTAAGTTACACATAGTGCATCAGCAGTCAATTGTATAGTCTCGTGTGTAGAGCCATTTTCAATAGCATTCCATATTTTCAATGTTTTATCCCAGGATGTAGATACTAATTCTGTACTAGCGAGATTGGGATTAAATGCCAAGCTTGCAATAGGTCCTTCATGACCACTCAGTATCTAAAATTGAATATTTTAAGCATATTATTTTGGTTGTATAATTTATAGATATATTTCTATATACAATTTAAATTGCACAATTACAAAAATTAAAATAATATAAATCAATATCAGACAGAGGCAAAATAAAATTATACACACCTCTAAAAGAGTTCCGAGTTTCATACTCCATAGATACACATCGAAGAAATCTTGACCACCCGCAGCGAGAAACTCGTCGCTGGCATCGATCGCCAAGCAAGAAAATTGCACGGGACGTGGCGAGGTGAGAGTACGAAAATTTCTGTATCTCGCTAAATCGTACGCTCGCACCGTTCCATCCAACGAAGCGGATGCAACGAATTTACGATTATGACTGAAGAGAACACTGGATATCGACGAGGTATGCTCGTGAAACGTTAGCGTACAAAATCCAGTTAATGTGTTCCATAGTTTAACTTTACCATCGTCGCCGCCTGTTATAATATACTGACCATCGGGACTGTATGCCAGACAGTTCATATTAGTTCTATGCCCTTGCTGTTTCATGGCATATGTTTCACTTTGCCATTCCCAAACCAAAAGCTGTCCAGCATGAGAACATCCTATAGCTATCCAATCCCCAGTACAATTCAATGCAATTGATGAAATACGCTGTCGAGAAATACTGTAAAGTCATATAGTAATTAGTTAATCTCTAATATCACACACATGATTATACAATATTGAAAATAAAAATATATGAAATCATATTTTATAATTAAAATATTACTATACCTTAGTGAATGGATCAAATTAGCGTGTGGCATTTCATATAAGAAAAATGAGCCATTACTGAATCCAATAACCAATATATGATTATCTTGGTGATAAGCAGCTGTAGTAAGTTTTGCATTTTTACTTTGTTTATGAACTTCATCCGCTAAATAAAAAGTAGCTTGTTTTTTATAACCCAACATTTTAATTTTTTTGTTTTTCTCATTTACAGAACTTTCTTCTGTATCATCTTGTGGCAAATCATCTAGTAAAATATGTACATAAATATATAAATATATGTTAAATAAATATTTAACTACAGTAAAAACACTTATTTCTAATCAACTACGTTCTAATAAGTTTTACAATTATTCATAAACAATATTAAATTCAGGTATTTCTTAGAATGGTAAGTTTTCTTACTCAAGTTTAATAATTTCTTTTCGGCACGGGCCTTTTGCTTCTCCGTTTTCTCTATAATTTTATCTACAATGTCATCCTCACTATCGCTATCTTTAGGTTTTTCCTTTTTTGAAGGTGGTTCCCATTCAACCCAATCATCTGATTCAAGTGTACATTCCCAGATGCATACTCGACCATTTCTGTAAAACAAAACCTCCGAAAATAAATAAGCAAATTCACGTTGTATATAGGATATTATTATATATGCAAAAAAAATAATTAAAAATTAAAAATACAATATAAATATGGTAAATTATATCACTTACTTGCTAATAGTGTACATATCGTATTGTTTTGCTTCAAAGAAACATGCTACAATTACGTCAGAATGACCACCCAATGTAATCAACCTAAAGTTTGCCCATTTTTGTAAACTATATATCTTTACAGTAGTATCCTTTGAACCAACCGCTAACAGTTTTGAATCAAAAGACCAACTAACGCATGTTGTCTCAGCGGTAGCTCCATGAAACGCTTGTTCCATAATAAACGGATTGTAATCCCCCGTTTGTAAACTCGGTGCATTAAAAATAAATACTGTGAAATAAAGAAGCAATATATATTATATTTCACAATAAATGTTATATTTTCATTAATACATTCCAACAAGTTCATAATAATAAATACTTACCACCGCCACCTTTACAAACTGCAAAATGTTTTCCATCCGGAGAAAACTTTACACGCTTAGGATTTCCTTTAAATCTGTACTTATGTAAAATTACTTTACTAATTAAACTAATAATATGAGCTTCGCCATCTGTAAATGTTACAAAACTATTATTTCTTCTACAAATACTCCTTCATAAATAGTAATAAATAAATAATTTTTAGCAATAAGTACAAAAAAGAAGTCTTTTTACCTGTGTTAATAGCTATTAATATACTCCCATTTGGTGATATATCAATTGCAATATAATTAAATCTACTCTCAACAGAAAGTGTCCTAGATTTATTACTAAAAAAAAAAATTATTTTATATAAAATTTTGTAATAAATACTTAATCAGCACATAACATCAAAAATATATATATATATTCCAAAAATATTATTTAAATATTTATTTAATGTAAAAACATTAAATAAATGTTTAAAAATTTTTTTAATATTGTATGTTAATTGGGTTACTATTATACAAAATTTAGAAGTTTTTAAATATTTTTTTAGACATACTTTGTAGTAAAAGTAATACTCTTTCATAATTACATACTTTTTTAAATCAAAAGTTGTGATTCGGTTGCCCACTGGGCTGATAACTGATGATCCATCTGGAGTAAAGCATAAATCCCCTTTACGATAAACTGTTCCAAGTAAATTACTGAACTATAATAAAAAATAGAAAGCATTTCACCGTAATTTATAAATATATATCTCACGTATACATATTATTAACATAAAACTTTTATATATATTTAAAGTTACCATACGTTAATTGTGTTTATAATTATTAGTAACTGGACTAATAACAAATATTAGAACTAAATATACAACTAAAAACTTTATTAATTGTAAATAAATCAAAGAGAACACATAATCTTCAAAATATTATAGGTTAAAAGTACTGGAGAACTGTAATAATTTAAAATAACAAATAATACAATTTATAAAAAATAAAACTCATAAATTGCAGTTTTTCTAAAACAATAAATAATCTCACCTTATATGAAAATTTCATCTTCCCTCTTTTTGTTAATATCAAAAAATATCTTTTCAATTCACGTGTCCAGATACATCATACAATATATAACAAAAGGTCTGTTCATTTTGGCTGAACTTTTGCACCAGTTCATCCTTCTTCCTTTTCTCTCCAGGAAAGGAGAAAAGGAAGAAAGATGAACTGGTGCAAAAGTTCAGCCAAAATGAACGGACTTTTAATATCTACTGTGTATACAAATATTGAATTGGTATGTAATTTTAAAATTATCCTAGCGAGGGCGCCACAAGCGTGATTTTTGTTGTAAAGGCATAGAATACTCCGCTCCTCTCAAATTATAATAAAAATATACTCAATCGATGCGTTTTTGTATGAAACGAAAGAATCCGGCAGAGAAAATAAGCTCTGCCCTACGAACCGAGTTATTAAGCGTTAAAGTTGAGGACTGTTGAGGTTAGGAAATCTGTCATACCGACTATGTAGCACTGCTTTCTTCATGCTCTGTGACCTTTTGCGCATGCGTTTTCTGCTGCGTTTCGAAAAGTCTTCATAAATTTGTAAGAATAGCTAAACTCGAAACGTTCGTTTTGTACTGTTTAATACGTGCAATAACAATTCTCATTTACAATGATGTTATCAGACTTTATTAATCTAACATATAATACAGATAAATTAATAGAGTTCCTCATTCAACATAATATATTATCTGCTGTAACAAATTGCGACAAAAATGCGAAAATGTTGTTACACCTAAATACCAAGACGTTGATGTTTTTGTAACAAAAGGCGTTTCATGAAAAATACTAATAAAAAACGTATCAGTCAACAGCGCAGATTTGAAAGAAGTGCTAAAGTGGGAACATGGTTTGTGTGACAATAGTAATTTAGATATAAGTTTAATTTGTAGACTCACAGCCTATTTCATCATGTTCCCACCACCACGTCTACACTTTCTATCATTTGACACTGGCTTAATTAAAGTCACGGTTATTGACTGGTTAAATTTTTGCAGAAAAGTACATGCATATTTTTTATATTAAAAATCACATATTAATATTGTATATTTATACCTATAAATATTATAGGTCTGTGTGTCCTGGGCCAAGAAACATTGTGAAAAGATTGGAGGCCATAGTCGAAGTAGACGAAACAAAATTTGGTCGCAGAAAGTACAACCGTATGGCCGAGTTGTCGAAGGTCATTGGGTTTTTGCAGGAGGAATAGATAGACAATCGAAGAAGATATTTTTAGTGGCTGTCCAGGATCGAACGCAAGAGAGTCTATTAAAATGTATTAAAGATTGGATTCTACCAGAGTCGACAATAATATCTGATTGTTGGAGATCCTATACAGGTGTCTTGAAAATGAAAATTTCCAACATCTAACAATTAATCATTCATACAATTTCGTTGATCCTGACACAGGTATATTTTGTAAATACATATCTGATTAATATGAAATTGGCAAATGTACTGATTTTTCTTTAAATTTATAGGTGACCCAAAACATCGAACGCGTTTGGAGAGAAGTTAGGGCAAATATCCCAAAATATGGGATTATATCCGATCATTTTGACGAATATTTATCTGAATATCTGTTCAAACGCGTTCATGATTTGGATAAATGCATAGATAACTTCTTCGATATTATTATAGTGAAGTATATATCCTCCGAAACTCAATATCCAAAGTCAACAAGCGTTATCTTCTTTAAATCTGCACTAAAATATAATTTAATTCCATAAAGAGTCTCGTTAAATATTTTCATATTTATTTTATGTATAATTTTATTTCATATTTTATTTATGTATATTTTATTTCATTTTATTTTATGTATAAAATGAAAATTACGGCCGTAATTTGCTACATTACCGTCATTCGATTATATAGTAAAATAAATGTATTTTATAAAATTATTATTCGTCATTATTTATTTTTTAAGTTCCTTTTTCTTAAAAATTGATAATGAGTTAAGAGGATATAATAAAAAAAAGTTACACCAACGTATCAGTATAACTACAATAGCAAAAATTATTATATATTAGGAGAGAGAAACTGCGGAGTCAAAAGTAACACAGGTAAGTTGTAAATAAATAAATAAAATACACAAATTAAAGAGAATCACAGTTTGTAACATACGTGATTGTAAACTTTTATCTCTTTTTTATCCTTTTGTTTCTAATGTTTTTTTTATGCAAATGTTACAACTTACTTGTTATGTGTTTGATCTCATATATATATAGATATAGATCCCTATAATAATAATTAGCGTAAAAAAGTTTATCAACTTTTGGTAAACTATATGAAAAAATTTCCAAAGTCGATAAAATATCATATCTAATCGGATAATAGATGATCTTAATTGAAATTATAAAAGAACTATGATTCCGAGAATTCTTACTTTTAAGTTTAAAGACTCGAATAATAAAAACTTGGAATTCCAAAAAAAATACAAAGTATTAAAAAATAATTCTATATAAATCCTAAAATTTCTACAATTTCAAGTCTAAAAGTTAAGATATGCACGAATTCTCAAAAAAATTATAGCAACTGCAAATATATATATATACAACATAATAATAAATTGTATCACATTACATAAATACATCAAAATATATTTTTACGTAGATCTCACTACATTTCAATTGAAGTTGAAAGCTTCTTCAGTAGATGCGGCGTAATTAGGTCAAGGCTATAATACAATTTGAGTGAGAGTTCAATAACAGCAATGGCCAATATACATATTATGACAATGAAATATGTAGTTCTTTTATCTATAAAATATTATTTATAAAATGTGAAGAGAAAAACAAATTCAGCGTAATAATCTGTTTCCGTTTTATTATCTCTATAATCATATCAATGTTGACGAGTATGTGTGTCGTTTACATTATTCCACTTTAAAAACTCGCGAGACTCAGCTGACAGTTCAAACATCCGGTCATGTGCCTGCATACGTAAACGGCAAGCTAATTAAAGATTGTTTTCAGACTTGGGGCGATATCGTCAAACAGACATCGGGAAATATCGCGGGATCGTGAAAGACGATCTCCACGACGTTCCGCGGCGAGAGAGAGCCGTTCGAAAGAGGCCGCACGGGACGGAAAATCGAGCGGAAAACGCGCGTCACGCGCTCGCGATGCGCGCCAGGCGCGGCCAATCGGCGGGTCCAACGTCACCCGGCTGGGGGATGAGACGCGGCGGGCGATTGGCCGGCGGGACGAGCGCGCGGCCAATCGCTACCGGGACCGACGCGACACGCCGCGCGACAAGCGGCCACCTTCTACCGCCGCCGTTGATCGCTCTCTCGTCACTCATCACATGACCCGCGCCACTGTACACCTCGGGTAGGCCATATTTGACAGTGGGCCACTAGTTTAGCGCCGTGAGTGACGTGAAGATCGCTCTACCGATCGCGCTCGACGATCCCGCTCGCGACCTGAAACCCCGTGCAACCTGTAAATACATCCCGTGACACCGACTCTTCGATTGCCGAGATCCGACGTACCGAGCCACAATGAGTGGAGCCACAGAAGAAGCCCCGATATACTCGCCGTTCTTCGGCGTTATGGGCGCCGCCTCTGCCATCGTATTTTCTGGTAAGTCACTCGGTTGTTTGTCCCGTCGCCACCTCGCGATCCCGCTCGCGACGTCGACCACGAGAAGGTCGCGGAGGTGAGACGCTACGTCGTTACTGCGTCGTCTCTCTCTCTCTCGCTCTCTCTCCCCCTCCGCGTACTTGACTCATCCGCGGTGGCGACGTCGAGCGCATATCGACGTCGTCGCCGTCGACCCGGGCCGCCGGAGAGTCTATCGTCTCTCTCTCTTAACGCCATTTTCTCGCCGCGGCGGCGTTAGACGGATGAAAAATCGTGTGTGCGAATATATCGCGGCGCGCGCGCGGATTATCGATTCCTCCCCGCGAGGAAGAAACGCGGGGGAGAGAGCGACTCTCATTTTCCTACGCGGGGCGTATTAAGCACGGCGGCGGCGGCGGCGGCCTCGTCATGTGCCGCGCGAGACGCGTGACGAGCCGCGCCGCGACAACGGCGACGTAGTTATTCGCCGCGGAAACCGCGATGACGAGGATTTCCCGGCTGAAGAAAATTTCAGCGGCGTTATCTTATCTCGAAAATTGAGGCTCTCAGGCAGCCGCGCCGTCGATGGTTTTCATCCTCCTCGTATCGTTCCGTTTCGTTTCTCGAAACGTCGTTTACCTTTTTTTTTTCTGTTCCGCTTCCATACGCTCGCGGTTTTTCCCTTTAAATTATCTCTCTCTCTCTCTCTCAGTCCCGCGCGTCGAACGTCTCGCTCGCTTAGCCCCACGGATTTGGCAGAGTTTCCCCGAGGGAAACCCGGTCCAAGAAATCGCCGCGCGTTCCCTCCCGCCCGCCGGGGAACGCGTTTTATTCGCGAATTAGCGCAAAATGGCCCAGACCGGGCGGGCGCAGCTGCTATTTCGTAATGCTGACCTCGGTTGAGCGGCGGCGGCACGCCGTTAGAATTTTACGAGCCTCGGAAAAAGAGGCGCGCGGGACGGACGGAGAGAAACAGGAGCGACGAGCGGGCGTGCGCCTCGTGCGTGTCACGAGACGCGTGTTCCCCGCGCCGCGTGTCTCCTCACCTGCCTGCACCTCACCTGCACTTTCTACACCCCCTCGCGTCCTTTTTTTACTTTTGAATTTTCTTTCTTTCATTACATGCTGAGCGGCTGGATCTACTAACGATGAGAGATTTCGAGAGGCGTAAGAAAAAACTTAAAATCTCAAACCGAAGGACCGATCACGCAGCCGTATGTGAGGAGAATACTCGACCATGATTGAATAATCTCTTAAACGATCCAAGACACTTGTCAAGGCTCGAGTTCGAACACCTTAAAATTTCGTCGTGGACCGTCGCTTTGCGACGCGAGCTGAGAGATCTCGATCGCGCTTCTTCCTCGTGAGGCGAATGCGCCTCCGAGGCGCGTATATCGATTTGCAATTAACGATTTTCCCGAATTCGTGGTAAAACGGGGGACCCCCGCGGGGACTACCCGCCACCGCCGAGCGTCGCTTTTACCCGCTCGGGTAGATCAATACGAATGCCTTTTCCCGTATATGCCTATTCCCTCGACCTTTTCGTCGGGAATGCGGGATCGTCCAGGAGGGCAAAGGTCGCGGATTTTCCTCGTCGCTCTCTCCCGAAAAAATATCGATATCGATCGCGTAGACGGCCTCCGTCTGTTCTCTTTATTTGCACTCTTTGCACTCCGCTTTGTCTCCCTTCAGCGCTCTGATATATATTCGTCTCGCTTCGAGGGCAAACGTTTTTGGAGATCTCAAATAACGCGAATGGATAACTATCGTTCGCTCGATTCTCCCGCTTGTTTTGGCTTGCGAGTCGCTTAATGCGCTTCGACGGAAGCATACAAATTGGTCGTGGGCCGATTCGGCAATCACGTCCGGCTTGTCGAGAGAAATTCACTTCAATGTGCTCGCTCGTCGAGTTCGTCTCCGCGAGGAAAATTCAGCGAAAGGGACGGATGTTGAACTGCTAGAAGAGATAACCCACTTGTTTGATCTACAACGTCTCGTGCGAGCCGAGCAATAATCAAATCACGAGCGCTCGAGAGATGTTTATTTATATACGATAAAGCGTATAAGGTTCATCGTAACGACGATTAAATAGCCACCAGGTGTTATTAGAGCAGTTAAGGGCTAAAAGGTACGGGAGAAGAGAGAAAAAGGAAAAAAGAAATGACGCTTCTCCAAGCCACGCGCCACGCCCCCCTACTCACGAGATGGGACTTGTGTGATTGTCATGTGACTGCCAACGTGAGAATCATGTGACTGCGATCTCCAGGCTGGGCTGGGTACCCGCGGTGTCACGGGGACACCTATGATACCGACGTCGTGATATCACGGGGGGGATTCTCGCGATTCGCGATCGGGATCCTCAATGACGATGCACGAGAAATCAGGAAAATGATTTGGGATGGGAATTATTTTCGCCGCTTCTCCATTGGGACTGTCGTCGTCCCGACGAGCTCGATCGATAATCCTCGTAGCATACTCGGCTCGCGCGGCTAAACCTGCTAAAGAGTATAACTGTACGTCCAGAAAATACGCGTGATGCTTTCAATTTACAGTTCCTTGTTGTTTTTTTTTCCATTTTACAAGATTCCCCCTCTAAGCAATTAATTTACATTCGCCGATCTACCGGTCTCTAAAATGATTTTTCATCTCGCGTATAATTGCATGCGGAGAGATGAAAGCGATAATGGTATGAATTACTTTTTAAATCTATCAATTTGATGTCATTGATACAAATATGAAAACCCCTTTTGTGTTTTAAAATCATAAACGCGACTTACACCGTGACTTTCACTCCTCCATGTTTTACCTCGCAGAATTAAATAATTCTATTCGAATATTTCAGAGTATTCGTATAGAAAACATCTTAAACTTCTTGTCTATAAACTTTTATTAAATTTATGAAACGATTAAGGGCAAAGGAAAGAGCACGTGATTCGTCTGATATATATTTTCTTTGTAACACAAATTTATTATTGTGAGAGGAAATTTTGTAGAATGATTATTTATATTTAATTATTGTAGAAAAATGAAAAGAATTTATAGAGTCGTTTGAATTATTCAATGTATTCATAGATAATTGGAATAATTATGAAACTAATAAAGCAGTTGTAAGTTTAAAGTGCTAAAAATGTGAATAAAAAAATAAGAAACTCTTCAATTTGATTCTCGATCAGCTTCGTTAATTTTTTTTAGTCGTTAATATTTTTTACCGTATTTATTTGTATCCTACGACGAAATACAATAAATCAGCGAATTATCGCTCTCGGTATTTCTCACTTTATATAAAATCTTACATTATTATATCCTATTTTTTATTTAACTAGATATCTGTAAAAATCTTAAAATGTTTTGTATCTGCATTATTAAGATTCAGTTCTATGACATAAAAATGAGACATTGATTTATATGAATATATATAAATCAATTTACGTGAATACATAATTGGAACAAATAATTTACACTAATTTATGTTACAATTGTAAAAATTATTTACAATAAATTATTATGTTTTACAGCTCTGGGAGCAGCGTATGGCACAGCAAAGGCCGGTACGGGAATCGCAGCGATGTCTGTCATGAGGCCAGAATTAATCATGAAATCCATTATTCCCGTTGTAATGGCAGGTATTATTGCCATTTACGGTCTTGTAGTGGCAGTACTCATTGCCGGTACTCTTGGGAGAGTTCCTAAATACGACCTGTACAAGTACGTATCTTTTATGTACATACCAGACTGGTATTATGTAAATATCTCCGCGTTAAGCAGCGTTTTACAATATGTGGTAATTACATATTCCAATGTTTATCATATATTACTCTGTTAGAGGAACGTAAAACGCTCGTTGTTTGCAGTAATCTGTGTAATTAACAAGGTATTTTTGTTCTGCTCATTAGTGGTTTCACTCACTTGGGTGCTGGTTTAGCTGTAGGCTTCTCTGGTCTAGCTGCCGGATTTGCCATTGGCATCGTGGGCGATGCTGGCGTGAGAGGTACAGCTCAGCAACCTCGTCTCTTCGTCGGCATGATCTTGATTCTGATCTTTGCTGAAGTATTGGGTCTCTACGGCCTGATCGTCGCCATCTACCTGTACACAAAGTAAACGGTCAGTAGCGGCATCCTACTACCTGCCATGGCTCCATGCAAGACATGTCGCCTGCAACCAACAGCGCTCCCCGACTACTATTATGCTACAACTTGTTTCGACATATTTTACTTAATCACGTTACTCCATGCATACCTATCTAATTACCATCTCGGCTCATCTCTGCGCGTCTCCCTGTAATATCATACTAAAAAAAAAAAAAATGATCCATCTATTTAGCGTACGGACATTTAACCACGCCACGCATTACTTGTCATCACGGATTGCATGATTATATCGTCGAAGGTGCTGCGATTGAAAAGTGCGACCGATTTTTTTTTTTTTTTTTTTTCTTCATTTTACGACACCGATGCGCAGCGACGCATTTCGACACTGCAGTGTATGGAGAAGCAAATGTATAGCGGGAAAAAAAAAAACGAAAGAAAGCGTGGAAAACAAAGGTCGACGGGGAAATACATGTTTAGAGAAAAGATCTTCTGTGTTAATCCCATTGTCGAACATTTCTCTTTCACTGTATAGTAATCATTTATAGCTTAGTACGACATTGAATTACCAGTTAAAGTAATCGGCTCTACTGAGTGTATAAAGGAAAATATGTTATTGATAAAAGAATATTTAGCACAATTATATATATATATATAAATATATTATAAATGCAACCGCAAAACGGCAGGTACGCGAATAAGAATCACACAAAAGAAAACTTTAAAGAAACGAAATTATATCATCGGAATAGAAATATGTAAGAATAAGTGACACGCAAATTACGCGTGGTATAAAACGGCGTAATATAACAGAGCGAGAGAAGGAGAGGAAAAAGAGAGAGAGAGAGAGAGAGAGAGAGAGAGTGAGAGAGTTTGTGAGAATGAGAATGTCCCGGACAAGATCTCGCGTGAATAGAGATTGTGCAACTAGAAGTTAATAGACGAAGAATGATATTGATGGATGAAACTTTAATAAAATAAAAAAGAAATAAAAAAAATGTATGAATGTGAGTAGATCAACAGGTACACACGATAGTATTAAGTCAATTGAGAGAGAGGCTGCTGGACACGGCGGGATTTCATGTTTTTCACAGTTATTCATGGACAACGATAGACGAGAGAAAGAGGAGGAAAAAGAAAAAAGGAACGATCCGCCTAACCGGGTTGTCAAAAGCCGCAAAGGCCAGCGGTCGACACTCGATTAGTCGTGCGATTTTAATTTGATTCCACATTATTTTCCATCATCGAGACTAACGTCGTCGTATGTCAATGGAGTAACGGGGTATATGTGAAGCTTGTGTAAAACCGATAACCGTTCGTACCAGTGGACACATCAAGTACACACATACACACATACCGTATGATGGCGAAATCAATGATCATCTGAGAGAAGTTATATATATTATACACGCTGATAATAACATGTAAACGGAGGATAATTTGTACATTCCATATTAAGTTCGTTCAGTACAGGCGAGCGGGTGTTTAGCGAGAAAATTCACGGAAGTTGTAGCCCACGCATTCTTCAAGAGATTGGCCGATCGCGATGCACGCATACCTCACGTGGGACAGCAGCTGGCAGACGGACTCGTGTCGTCCTGGGATGGATTGTCCTTTGGGAGCTGACAATCGTACTCCTTGTACGCGCACGGTCTTTCGATCGGTCGCTACCATCTTTCCCCCCCATAAGCGTTTGGATACAAAAGAGGAACATAAAAGCCAAATTCATACACAAAAAGTACGGAGCCAGAGCACCCGCTTGTCACTTTCGACTGCGCAGTATTTTCTACCGAAGAAAAATGCTAACTAGTTTAACGATATAGGAGTATTTCCGGCGAAGAGGAGGGAGGAAATCATCGAATTGATAAGTTCATTTATCGGGGGACAAACAAAATGATCGAAAGGCTTCAAAAACATTTTATTCGAGAAAACTGTCACTCTCTTGGCCTGGAAATGCACTTGTATACGTATCCGAGATTCAGCAGAAACAATATAGTCGTCTCGACGGGGTCGAAGAACGAGCGATAAATACGAGCGTGGAAGAAACGTTGCAATCTTTCGGAAACTTGCGTAGCTTGAGAAAAAAAAAAAAAAAA
>NW_017278801.1:307312-381997 GCF_001594065.2 Cyphomyrmex costatus | reverse complement strand
AAATGAGAAAGACGAACCCGGGGGATTTAATTATATAGTTGTGTGCGCGCGCGCGATGTATGTACATACCACCACGATGCTTCACGCTATGATAATTATAATTTAGGCTAAGCCCTATAGGTATTGTATACCAAAAACCTCGTGTAGCTGAGTGAACGGTAATTATTTGGGTATATGCGAGAGATTACGTGAGAGAGAGAAAAAAGAGTGCGAGAAGAGATGCGTGAGAAGACGAGCGAAAGGTAGATGCGTCTGGCAGAGAGGGAGCAGAGAAACCGCTGTGTTACCACCGCTACTACCGCCACCCCCTCCCCCCTCTCCGTTCCCCGCCCTCGTCCCTGAAGTCCCAAACTCTACTATCTTCCAGTGTTACTAATAGACTCATTGTTGAGCGCGAAAAAGTGATACTGATCGACGATGATTACTTATGTTATAATTCGTCCTCGATGTTACAGAAGAACAGTGTTTAATAAAAATTTCATTTGGACAAAAAGGAAACGGAAAGACACAAATGTCCACAGCACCACTCAATTAACCAGCTCGCCGGAGTAATCGCCTGGGAAATCGAAATAAGCGGATCGAATTTTAACGAGTTTCCAGGTTGATTGAAATTTCGAAAATGTCGAAAGACAAAAATCCAAGTTAAATCTGTAGAATATGAAACGATTGTATATTTCTTCGTCTGTTGTTTTCGCTCGCTGATCTGTTGAAAATTTTGTAACATTTTTTTTTTTTAGGGACGCGACGACGATTAATGGCATTTACACAGTGCATTTAGGCCGTAGCCTAAGTTTGATTTTAGGCTCCTTGGTATAAACAGTCGGTAGATGATTTATTTTCTCTAATTGTCAGGCTTCGTTTTTCTCAGACCTGCATAGATCAGACTACAGAATAGGTCTCTCGGTGTAAACGTAGACATACGCATTGTTCGTTTTGTCTTTTGGGAGCTGCTCGGAATCGCTCCGAACGAGCCCAGCGTACTTGGATGTGATCCATTTAATACTGTAAACACCTCGAAACATGCTTTGATTGATCAATTCATAAAATTCTTTCGTTTGATCAACGAAGCATTTGTAGCATTAAATGGATCACATCCAAGTATACGCTGGATTCGTTCGGAGCGACTCCGAGCAGCTCCCGAGAGACAAAACGAGCAATCCTATAGGATGAATGGTCAGGAAGTTTTATCGATAGAGATGAAAGATGCGATTTTTTTTTTTTTCCTTCAAGACATCACCTGATCTCTGTCCTCTTTGGGCTCCGAGAGAGAAAAAAAATACAGTTAGAATCCGAACCGCTTATTCCGAAACAAATAGCAAGGTGACGTCAATGACGTCATTAATAACGTCTTAGCGTTAATAAAACTTCATTAGAACGTCATCTTAATGATGGAATATTTAAGAATTACATTTAAGTGTAAATGTGCCTCAAATAATTTTAATCAATTTTTCTTCCATCACTGCCACTCGATCGAGCTGCGAGGAGGAACGGAACATGCGTTTGCTTCGACTCTCTCGTTGCAATTCCTTAGGCTATATTTTAACAGTAATATTCAACAAATTTCTCAGCGCGAAAAGACACGTTTCATTGAGTGGGGAAACACGGCGGAAGACGAAGGCTGCATTTCACGATGTCTCCGGTATCTTCGATCTTCCGTGGATGATAATAAAGTGCGAAATCGTAAACACTTTGTATCTCATTTACGTGGAGACGTCACAATCTCGCAATTTACGTAACGCGCACTTAAATTACGCAATCGCGGAGACGCTACGCGATTGTGGAGCGTACGTGATTCTGGGTAAGTATTATCCCCGAGTACTACCTCGAGTACCTCCTCGTGATCGCGTAACGAAATCCTGTTGTTTTCTCCGATATCTGTTCGAATCGATCGATTACCTGATATCACGAGCACCAATTTCCCATGATAAGATAAAATATAATTCAATCGTCGTGGAGATATAAAAGTTTCCATATAAGCTCGCATTTTTTTCTTTTTTTTTTTTTCCAGAGGCGATGATTATTACGTAGACACAAAGAATGGTCCTAGGAACAGTTTTTATTGACAGAGATAAAAGATGCGTTTTCAAAATTGATTTTAATATCTAATGGGAGGGGCGGGGCGAAAATACTAAGAGTCTACATAATGTGGTTCGATTATTCGCGAAATAATACTCAAAAGATCGTTACACACAATGGATCAATCGGTATGCGTACGCTCGTTCCATGAGCCGTATAATAATTATATATGCGTGAGAAATGGGGGAGGGGGCGGGCGGGCGAGCGAGATGTACCCGCATATACGCGTTGTAATTCAGCAATTAAGACACGAATGTTGGTCAAACGGGGGAAACACAGCGAATGTACGAATGTCCACTAACGTATTACAATAGTGTGTTACAAACATTTCTCTTTTATTCTCTCATGTCACGAAGGGACGATCCCGGGCGATCGGACCCCCATAAGGATTCTCGCAGCGTGACGCGGTGCTCCTCGAAACCGCGTGAAACTACGAAAATAGGAATTCGATCCAATTCAACGGTCCTTGGATCAGATAAAAACGTGGACACGTTGCGCGAATAATTACCCTACCATCCTATCTCGCCTAATCCCTCCGATAAAGTATCGTCGCATTACGATCTACTTTTATTATGCGCTGCTTCGGTCGCGAAGAAAAATTCTGGTTGTACACATTTGACGCGCGTGTATCCGAGTGCTGTCGTCAAAACTGGCTCGTGGATAATGTATATGACAGTATATATGACGTATTGGGATGAAGTAACGGAGATACGAGTCTTAAAGTCGACTGATGATCTGATAACCCTACATCTTTTTTTATTTAAAAAAAAAATGAGTGATGTTTAGAGATAAAAAAAAAAAAACACTTTAATCTGGCGATTAAATTATGCAAAAGCCGTGGAACGATCGAGAATACATATGTACAATTATCTTATAACAAAACTGTATCCAAATTTTTTTGGCGTCGGATAGCCCGTTTTTACATATCAGAGTTTTTACATACAAATTCAGTAATAGGAACACTAGCCAGTTAAATGGAAGAAAAAAAGACGCTAAGTATACAGAAGCCAAGGCATATTTTCACCTCGAACGAAGAAAACAAAAAACGATCGCGAAAATATAGACACGATTAGTGATATATTGCACAGAACCTTCGATTTTTCTTAATTACTAGCGTCTCGAGCCGGTCTGAAAATTATCAACTGCAATCGTACGCAATGCGGGAGATACATACAGCTGTTCTCCATCCACGTTCATCTCGATTAATATACGCGATGATACGACTTGTTCGTATGGATTTCTTTGTATTCGGTGATCGAGCGAAATATAAAAACCGTTGCATATATATATATATATGTGTGTGTATATGTATATATATACACACATATATATATAAGATAGGAAATGTAAGGTGAGGTGAGGTGTAGTGATGATCGGTCATCGACGCAACAACCAGAGGGCCATCTGTAATAAATTACACCAAGGCATATTTTATTCTTTTTTTTTCCTTTTAAATACGAGTTTTAGTCGTGTCACTAGTGTTCGCTAATTATTATGTTAAATGGATGTGATGTTGGCTGCTGGTTGTTATTATAACTGTAATTAATTAGTTACTTATAAGAATCAAATGGCGCAGCAAGTAGATACACGGGCAAACGGTGTTGCTCATATTTTTTTTTTCTCATTTCTGTTTTAATTTAGGGATAATTAACGCTCGTACTTGATATATCTAGACTGCGATCTAAGAATTTCGTTCCTGTGTTCCGAAAGGAAAAGTGCTTCACTGTTTACGTAAACTACTGTCGGCCCTTTGCTTCTGATTAATTTCGACATATTTTTTTTTTTCTTTTTTAGTCTCTTCATTAGAAAGATGTAGATATATTTCGGTTATTGATAATAATCAATTATGTATAATTAATAATAATAATATTAATAATCATAGTAATAATTCCTCGTAATAAATGTAATGCTTGGTACACAGAGATAACAAAACGACTCCACTTATTGCCGCGAACAAAAAGGTACTTACAAAACGTGACACATGCACAATACTAGACAAAAACTCGGATAACACAAGAATGACCAGATTAATTTGTCTCGTGCTTTTTTTTTCTTTTTCTTTTGCTTTCTGCACTATGATCATACAGTGGCGTAGTATCTTGATTATTTCTGCTGGCCCAATATTATATTTTATAAATTATACCGATATTTAATTATCTAAAAAAAATTCTAAAACGTCTTGCTTGAAATGTCTGTCGTATACCACTCGTTGACTACAAACTATCTTATTCCTTTCAGACATGATTGTAAAGTCCGTTCTTTTTCCAACCACGCGTGAGGGCTTGAGACAGACTAACAAGATGTTTGCAATTCTGGATGATGATAACTCAATTAGTAAAACTGAAACACCTCCTGTGATTCAGTGATATAGATAGTAAAACTCTATTCCAAATCATAGATAGTCTGAATAATGCTCTCGAGGCTCTTGCGATTAATTCTTCTCATCCTCGTCGTCTTCCTCTTCTTCCTCTGATGCTTCAGCGAGCCATGTTAACCAGGAATTTACCTATAAATGATGTAAAATTTTCAATCGTCTAATTTCAATTATTCGATTAAACTTCATGAAGATGTTGAAATAAAATAATAAACAACATATTTGCTATTTAGTATTAATTCTCGAAAAGTTCTAATTTGACGAAAAATTGACGTGTAACAATTATACTGTTCTTAACAAATGTAATTACAGTATCGGACGAGAACTAAATGCAGATTCAGAATTAAAAGATTCATCTAAATACTATTAAATTCACTATGCAATTGCAGCACGCTCTTAAATAAAAAGGTGCTATTTTCTATATAGTAACCGATGTCTAATAACCGTAATAATTGCACATTTACCTGGAATAATGCCTTGCCCTTGCCCGGATAAGCATCGGTAACAGTATCTCTCCACTTGTGGTATGCTTCCTCTTCGATAACTTCAAGG
Organism: Cyphomyrmex costatus; assembly: GCF_001594065.2. Taxonomy (NCBI): domain Eukaryota; kingdom Metazoa; phylum Arthropoda; class Insecta; order Hymenoptera; family Formicidae; genus Cyphomyrmex; species Cyphomyrmex costatus. The sequence goes on along the minus strand of NW_017278801.1, from coordinate 376,995 downwards.
TTATAGAGTGCTATGAACCATCGTAGCAGCAGCCCTTTCGGAAAATTGTGCGAGAAGCAAAACACTTGAAGCGCATGAAGAGCCGTAACTTGCGAGTCGATGGTAGTCAGGAATGTGCGAATGAAGCGTGCATATTTCTGCAGTAACGCACTTTCCTTCTCTTGCAGTTGTTTGTCTGGATTTACGGTCGGATCAACACCGGGCGCCAATGTTATCTCCTAGTACATATAGATTTTTAAAAAATGTTAAATCAATTTTACAAATTAAAAATTTCTAACTTAATTAATAATCGTGTGTTTTATCGTGTAAAATGAAATAAAAAACGTTAAGAATAAAATAAATATGTTCAACAAGTTTCACTAACCCCAGTGATATACTTGAAAAGTACATTCATCATAGCATTAATGAATGCGGGATCAGAATGGTGTTGGGGATCCAGCTTCTCCTTGATCCATTTGTAAAGAGCATTAGGCGCCGGATCAGCTTCTAATTGACGCCACATATCACCCTGGATTCTGAGAAGAGGATAGAGGAAAGTCAATTCCCGATCTTCCAAGATCTCACCCAAACGTTCTTTCGTCTTTTCCGCTTCTGGCAGTTGACTAATAAGATCCACTTTGCTGTCGTTGAAGATTTGCGTAAGTCTCGCCTTGCCCTGGGTCTTGTGGAGTTGCTGTAGAGTCAACAGAAACAGCGGATGATGACGACCGTTTTCTGTTTCCGAGGCAAGATCCGTCAATTGGATTAAATTGTCCACTATAGCCTTAGCTGTCAGCAAGGCAACGTGAGACGCTACCAAAGGCACGGTACTCTCCTTCTCCGAAATACTGGCCACTAATTCTTTCCATCCTTCGCTCACTTGCTGCAGAGTGAACAAGTTTTCTTTCTTCAATTCAGCTACGAGTTTGGCAGCGAGCTCACGTTCAGAATCTCCACGATCTAACGTGTTCGAATACATCGTGCAGATAGCATGACGCAAAAATCGTTCGGGTATCTTAAGATCTTTAAAGGCTGTCAGAGCATCTTGTACATTCGTGTGGGACGCGAGGTCGTCCATTAAGGCATTCACCTTCTTCAACACTTCCTCTCGGGTCGGTCCTTTGTCTTTTCTGTCCCTAGCTTTCTCCCGTTTGTCTACAGGACCTTGTTTGATCACAATAGCAGGTGGTGTTTCTTTGTGCAGTAAAGGAGAGCTGGGCTTCAGAGCAGTAGCGCGTAAGAGAGGCATGTCTGAGCCTCGTCCTGGGAACAAATCTGTTATTTTTTACAATTAATTTATCATTATACATGATTAGATCTGTCGGTAGTAATTTTTCGAAATTACTACGAAGATGACAGGAATGGATATTTACCATTGTTGAGAGGTAGGTTCAAGTTGATGTTGGTTTGTTTGAACATCATTGAATTGGCTGAGGGTCTGAGAGACACTTCTTCTGGATGTCCTCCGATCAGCATCTTATTTTTGTTGAATCGAAGTTGTTCTTTATTGCTATCTGTAACAGACAGAGTAACAAATATCCATAAGAGAATTACCTCTCATTTATTAGTTGAAACATTTAATTTTTTTTTATCGATACTCACTGTTGTTAAAGTTTTGCGGTAAATTATGTTGCGGTTGGTTGCGTTTTCCCTCGTAATTGTTTTGATGACGATTCTGGTTTGGATAATAGCCTCCTCCTGGCTGATTACGTTGGTTGTGGCGGCCATAACCAACGCCAGGAGTTCCTGCGAATCCATTCGGACTGAATGGTGGTGGTGGCATACCGAATGAGGGGGAAGTCAATGGTATACTTCCCATCATCTCCACGTCTAATCCGCCTCGTCCCATTTTTCGTAAAAACTCCGCACCGAGGCGATCCTCTCGTCCTCTGTGGAAACCGTTTCCCCGCGATGGCTCCTCGTTGTCGTTGCGGATCTGATTAATCGGCATAGGGCCTTCGGTGCTCGTGGCCTTGCGCGGTTTCCAATCATCGCGGCGTAATTCAATCACATCACGCAGCATGAATTTGATGCGTAGAGGAAGATCCCTACTCTCTACCAGAGAGTTCATACGTTTGAAGTATTGATCCATGAGTCCGCGGCCCTTATCCGAGTCAAGGATACGGCCGCAGGTACGCATAATCTGGCAGAGGCATTCGATATCCTCCGCCGCGTCCCCCCGGGATCCCCCTCGCCTTTTCTTCTCCAGTAACTGCTGGATGCAACGATGTAAAATCGACTCCGATACGATACCCAATTTGCCAAGCTCCCCAATGAATTTGATGTTGCCAAGCATCTTGCGCTTGGCCACCTGTCGGCGCTCTTCTTCCTCGGGACCAAGCTCATCTTGATTCTCGAATGCCTCGCTTGCTTTTGAACGATTTTCGAACTCGTCTTTGCACTTGTTAAGTAAAAGAACTCTGAATGTGCTCTGGCCTTTTTGACTTTCATCGATCGGTTTACGGGGTTCAAAGTTTGCGGCTTCGTCAGACAGCTGTTTGCACAGCCGTGCGTACATAGAACTGTACTTGGGTTCATCAAGTGCTTTTTCGAAGATCTGAAAAATTAATGGATTATTTGATTGAATCTTGTTTACAATCTGCATTACGAATATCAAGTTTATGCGACACTCGTTATACGTACCAAGAAAATAACACCCTTGAGAATCACATGGGAATTAAGCTCAACGTTGAGCAGGTCGTTGCTCAGCTTTGCGAATTTTTCCGGTGTGAGCTTGTTAAGAATACCCCGCACCTTTCTAAAGATGAGATCATTTCGGCTTTCTGGGGTGAGTGCATCGCGTCTAACAGTTGAAGGAGGGATCCAGCGTTGCTCAGTGGATAGGGAGCGAATATCGTCCCTGGAAGGCATCGAATTTTTCTAATGTCAGTGTCACAAGTAGCAACGCAACGATTTGTGCGGATCTAATAAGTAATCGCTTTCTCGCGTTTGAATTTTTTTTTTTTTTTTGTTTTTGCGTCACTTTCAAAGTAACTTTGTGGACCCTGACCTTCCTCCCGAGACACGAGAAGCACCCCCCGGTCCTGTGGGGTTGTCCGTTGTTGCGCGTGTTTTGGCCCCCTTAGTGATAAATCACAGCACACAGATCTTCCTTGAGGAAGCTGCAAAGATCACGTCGCATATTAAATTAAATATCTACCACACGTTTTCTTCTCTCGAGAAAGTATTGCTTACAAATACTACTCAATTATAATTTATATCAATTATACAATTATTTCACGTTTTTTTGAGAATTTGGTTTCTGTGACGCGATCCCGAGAATTTTAACATTTGAATTAGTCTGCTTAAAATGCGTAGTTTTAAACCCGTATAACTCAAATCCGTACACAATCTTTTTCTCCTTTTTCTCTTGCTAAAAAGAGATAAGCGATCGCAAACACGGTCTATCGCTTCGGCCAACGTGCCGTTGCAATGAACTCGTTCAATAATATTCGAGGACATTCCTTTCATCGCTACCGTGACCCATATGTGCCGTTTACAATCGTAATTGCGCATGCGAGCGCAATTTTAGAGAAGGTTCTACTTGCGCGCACAATAAATGGCGCATGCGAGTCCTATACGGTTAATGCACTCGAATCAAGTGGTTCAAGGATGAAATCATCCGACGGGACGTTACGTTCTTTTTTTTACTGAATCAACTGACCACAGCAATCGCGGTGCACAGCTTTGCAAGTAAAAACAAATTATAAAGAAAATGGGAAAAGAAAAAAAACGAATGGTTAAGCTGCAGATTAGATCGAGATTAGACAATGACCTCCCTGAGAGCGTCAGAAACGAGGCTCTCACCGCGAAAGAAGCGAGTCTCGAGATTGTAAGGAGAGCGCTCGCGGTTGGGAGGAATGCATCCGACGATTTCGAGACACCCTGTAACCTTCGGAAGGTCTTCCACGCGGACGAGGCAAGGACCTTCTTCCCCCGGGGAAGAAGACGGCTTTGATCTTGCTCGCCTGCTTGCTCACCCGCCCGAGAACAAAACGATCGAAACCCACAGGGCGAGGGGGAACGTCGAAAGGGGAGCGTATGTGGGGCGCGGCTCATGGTCAGACGGTCAATGAACTCTCTTCTCCTAACCCCCTCCTGCTTCACCTCGACCGATCATCTCGCGCGGACCCCGCCGTCGTTCGGCCGAGGTCGGACGACTCCGTCAGGCTGCTCGACGGAGGTCGTGCTCGTCCGGCCGCCTCTACCGGGTGTCCTAAAGATCCTCGGTCAAGACGATCGCTAAAAAATGGCTGACTGTGCGCAAGTTGAACGATGCAAGTAACACAAATGGTATTTGGTTGATCGACAGAGAACACCTGTTTAAAAAAATATATAGGCACGAGGAATGAAGAAATCGCGCGCGATTCTACAAATTGATATACTTGAAGAATTCACTCCCGAGTCCCTCGAGCTCTAATAATTCAGTGTCGATTGGTAATTTTTATCCGATTAGATTGTGTACAACTGACATCTGAATTGGGGGGCTCTTCGACAATTTGTCAGCATTCGCTGTTTTAACGAGAGAGAGAGAGAGAGAGAGAGAGAGAAATCGACGGCCGCATTTAGCGTCAAACGTATAACGAGAACGCAAGGCTGGCTTTTACGAAAATAGCATTCTCTATAAACATTTGGTTTCAACTTGACGGCGTACGTGTACCTATACGTGTAGCCTATTGGCTAAATGCGCAATGAAAATATCCGGTCTCTCACGGAGGACGCATCCGTGAGCGATCAGCGCGAGCTCGAGTATTAAGCGAAAGAGGGAGAGGCAGGGGGGTGAGGGAGGAGGGGGGAAGAAATCAAATTGCATCGGAACGAAATTTCCGAATTTGTGACTGCGGATGCGAAAACCAAACGGGAAGGTCGACCCAAATCTGAGGAGATATGTCGAAAATACTCACCAACGTGACACGGCTACAAGTTTTGCCTCGTGCCGGACTTCGCGTTGCCGAACTTTGAAGCGAGACAGACTCGCGGAACGTCACGCACTCGCCACGTGATACGTACTACACACACAGGGTGGTTCCATTCTCCGAATTCTCAATCCGTCTGCCATACGCCGTCGGGAGTATCGGAAATCTCTCTCTGCGCCACGTGCGATCGAATGTGCTACAAAAGTGACCTTCGAGCTTTTGCTTGAAACATTCATTTGCATCTGTTTCATAAGCACGTCTCGTACGTTAAACAGCGATGCATAGAAACGATTAACCGACAGCGGCGACGACACATGGCGAGAGAGAGAGAGAGAGAGAGAAGGAGAGAGAGAAAAAAGGTAAAAATTCTGCGCGAGAAGCTGTAACCGGTATCCGTATAATCCGCGAGGTCAGGATTACACCGAGTATGCACGTGTCAGAATTTGCAAGATAATTAAATGACGTATAGAGACGCGTACAACGCGAGGACGCGGCCTTTGTCTACCGCGGTCTTTTATATACGACTGGGCTTCTTCGTCTCTCGGCAAATATGACTCCAAAGTACACATTTACGGCTCCACCGACATTATCAGTTACTTAGCTATCTGAAAAAAAGAAGAAAAAGAAAAAGTATCCGCGCGTATTCCCGAGATACATCAGCCGACGTATTAATCGTTCGTTTAGTCGACCGTAACGATGATTTCGTGAATGTCCCACAGCCACGAGGATTACGCCGTTGGGACGCAGAAACTGCATCGTAATTAATGATAAACATGTGATAACGAATAAAAAAAAAAAAAAAAAAAACCGTTGAACAAACAGTGACGATTAATAATGCCGTCGACGAACATAATGAGTAACGCGTGGCAAAGAGATAGAATATTTAACCCTCCGCTGAATTTTAATTCCTCTTTCAGTAATAAGGATTTTTTCGAGAAATAAAGGAATTGTTTTACAATTCCGGATTATATAAAAATCTGAAAAAAATCCTGCTATACTTACGGAAGTTTTAACGGGTATTATTTTCATAGAGGATTGTATTATTTCACTTATTTTTGAAAAAATCATCTCAAGAGAGTCATTATATATACATATATATTACATTTATATATTATACATATATATATATATTAAATACATTTATTACAAATTTAATTTACTTCATAATGAAAATATGATCAAAATGTCAGCGGAAAGTTAAAGAATTAGTATGTTATTTTGCTTTCTAAAAACACTAATCTTCGAAGCAAATAATGGATGTTTTCCATTTAGTGACACAAACATCATTCTATCTTAATATTCCAGTGACTAACAAAGATAAACTGATACTTGTGTCGATGTGTCGGCAAATAAAAGACATCTAATTTTTCTTAAGGATGTGAAACGGTATTCTCTCCGCGTGTTAATATCGCATTGAAATCAAAAATTTCTAACCGTGTCCAACTTGTACGAGATTATATGTCATACCATATGTGTATGTACACATATAAACATGTCTACGTTGCTCTTTAGAAGAAAGATAAGATCTCTCATCGCGCGGTATTTCCACGTTGTGAATAATCGTCCAGTAATTTTGCGAATGCGGACTTTCCTGTTCCGACGTTTGCGCGCTGGACTTGTGAATTTATCAGCTCTCTTGTTAAGCGGATTAATATTGAAATGAAATAACACAATTAATCAAACCAAACTGGATTTGCAATTTATTCCGCTAGCGAATACGAAGGCTGGCCTTTACATCTTCGAAATGCGACGAGAAATACAACAGATATACGAGGTAATATCGCGTATTTACTTGTATTAACGTCGGTATTATTAATAAAGGACGATATAATAATTAATTTAATATAATGTTTATCGATTCGTAGTGACAAAATAAATCACGTAATTGAGAGGGCAAATAAATTGGATAAATCAATAGCGGAGAGCTACGCGTTTACAGCCGTTGTTCAAGATGTGCGAATCAACGAAAAGTTAACGCACGTGGACTTTTTTTTCCGAAATCGTCGCCGAGGAATGGTCGACCTGTCGCGAAATATAAAAGAAGAGAAAAGAAAAAAAAAACGGCGGAAATGTACACTGTAGATTTGTTTTCACGATCGGCGCGCGTTGTCGGACACGACGACAGGGTCCTTGAGAGAAATCGTCATGCACAAGGTGGATGACGACGGCCGCACAAAGAGATAGCGACAGAGTGACGCAAGGCGAGTGAGCGAGCGAAACTTCCACACCCCTCTACCCCCGACGAGTACACCATTACTTTCCGTTTCCTCGTGACACGTCACCGATGCGCCGTGACGACTGGCTCTCCACAGACCCGCCAGGGTTGCCAACTGTAGGTCGGCAGGCTGGCAAAGGGAGGTGAATTGGATTAACATCCGCGCTTCAAGAAGGTATAATGGCAACCTGGGGAATGATAAAAAAAAAAAAACAAATAGCGAGCGAGCGCAAGTGGTGTTCTCGCTCACCTCTGATGAAATCGCGTTGGAACTACGTCGCGTACTACGGGATGCGCGCGAACTTTTTTAGTTGTCTCGATTAAAATAATAAACTGATAACGTGAATAATTTGGTAGTTTGAGAGACTTGAAATTCCGGTTACACAAAGCGAGACGAACATCCGAGAGATGAATCACCCGTATATATTTTTCCAAGGAAAAATAATGAAAACAGACAGATGGATGAGTAATTTGTGGCTCGCATAACTCGACGATGAAAGTAACATTGAAACTAACAAAAAGAGATAAGCAGCGGGGTTATTCATCCAACCACTCTGCGCGACAAGACCTGACAGAAAAAAGATAAACGAATAAAATTGCTTGAGTTCTTTCGAAACTAACGAGAGGATAAGGATAATAAGTTGTTCGCGTAACTTTTCAATAAAAGATAATGAAAATACGAGTAACTCGCCATGTTTCTTTAACTGAAGAATAATGGTGTCTTGGTATCAGTGCAACATTTTACGATTTGTCGATGGAAATGGAGAATTTTCAAGTGGAAACGGAAATCTCAAAAAGACGTTTCGCACAAAGCAGAATAGAAATACGAGACTAATACGACTTGATCGCAAAATCGCACCTTTTTAAAACTCGTATGGTTAATTTTTCCAACGTGCAGATGACAATTCACATGCAAAATTGACCGAGTGGCTGGTCGAGTTAGACGGAGAAAAAAAAAAAAGCACGATAACGTGATTGATAGGCGTCTTTATCTCGCGTCGTATATTCACAGGAATACTCGAGAACTGAGTCATCCAAATGTATGTACATACTGATAACGCTGTGTGCGTGTTACAAGAGCGAATCCGAGACCTGTAAACCTGGGGCCTCTACATCTGTTCCAGCTGTTGTCGGCTCATCGAATGGAAAGTCCGACCGATTATCGCGGATGAATTTGAAATCCAGTTTAGTGGGCAAGAAACACACGTGTGCTCGCTGTGTCGAGTAAAGTATTATGATAGAAAAACATGCGAGAGATATTCATCGAGGGATTCACATGAAAATATTTCGAAACGTTATAGGGCCTTCTACAATAAGCCATTACCTAAGTTTCAAGTATTAAGTCATAAGAAATCGACCACTCACAGCCGATTATTCTTCTCACACTCGTTTGTGATTGATAAATTTCTTATGACTTGACACTCAAAACTCAAGTAATGGCTTATGCCTGATTTATGGTTCGGTCTTAAGGACTTAATCCTAAAATTCAGCCAATAGAGTTCAAATTTCGGTTAGTACTGGTAGCTTTATTGGTTGAATTTTAGGATCTTGGGATTGAGCGTAAACCAGGCATTATTATTAGAATTCTTTTTATCGGAGATGTGTTTCAAGATTAGAAAATTCCGAAGATATCCGACGTTTCATTCGTCGAAGTAATAAAGATTGTTTACCGAAAGTAATCGACGAGAGAGTCATCGTCGGTCGCGATGACCAAACGGCAAATTCTCATGTCCGCGTCGCCGTTCATTGATGCGCGTAATATACGTGTAAGTAGGTAGAGGAGCAGATACGGCCTCGCGGCTGAAAGAAAATCTATTCAGAGCGTCTATTCATAGTCCGATAAGCGTTTTGAAGTCTGCCGTGCAACAAAAGAGGGCCGATCGAGTGCGGTCGTTTAAAGGCGGATGTAATGTATGGCGCGATGCGCTCCGCCGCGGCGCGACTCCGCACACAATCGCACGCGGAGGCGATTGTGTGCAATGGAATGGAACGGGTTTTTCAATCAGATGTTCGCTGCGGCTCGCATTCTTCGAATTCTCCCTTCCGATTACCTTAGAGGACCTCTCCGAATACCACTCGGCGAAAAGTCACAATTCTAAATTACCGATTACAAAAGGCGGGGATCGTAACGTTACAACGAAGAGACCTGTCTTCTCATCGAGAGAACAACGCCTCGCGACCTCGACTCTTTCCTTCATTCAGGGTTGCCGCAGATTTTTAATCGTAAGATCTCCTGACACTTCCCTGATTTACTGACGAAATTTTCAGATTTCCGATGATTTTTGATGAATTTTGAGATGGGAGGAACAACCGCTCTGAGAAGAAAATCTCGTCGAAAATCTGGACGAATCGGGAGAGAAAATGTGATTGTCTCGACTAAAAGTCTAATAAATCAGATCGGTTTCTAATTCGTTAATTTTCAACTCAAATTTCAATTTGATCCAATTTTTCCAGCTTTTGAAGACCAGGCCACAAATTTTTAATCGTAAAATTTCCTAACACTTCCCTGATTTACTGACGAAATTTCGAGATTTTTCCTGACTTCGAATAATACATATTTTGCAATGTTTCTTGTATTTTTAACGTAATACGGAAAATGTTAAAATATTCTGTTGATCCAGTAACGTAACATTTTCTTCAGGAAACGGATTCCAAAAAAAAAAAAGAAAGAAAAGGTAGTCCAAACCAATCATAGAAGCACAAGGCAATATACATTCATTTACAGCTATTTAATTTTCCCTGACAAGTGTGCTAAATCCCTGACTTCCCTGACTTGTGGTAACCCTGAAATTACCGCGAATCGAGGCTGTCAAAGCCATCGACGCACGGCAGGGACGATATCGATAGACGTCGATACTATTATATTTCATCCGCGATCAGATTGACGAACGAAAAACGCGCGGGTCTAAATTTAAAAACAGCTCGAACGCTCCTCGCCAATTAATGAGCGACAAACGAAAGCACGCTCTGTGAACGAGATATACATTTCCTATTCTTAACTTTCTCCCTGCCTCCCCTCCCTCTGCACGCGACACGCGCGATCGTGCGTGATGTATCTTTCTGCACGGTGTATAACGCCTCTCGCGTGCGGACGATATTTCGAGAGAGCTAATAAAATCGCCTATCGGTCGAAGCCTCTCTGGAAACGTCATCGCTGCCCTCGTGCTCGACTAAGTTTGTCGTCCGGCACTCTCCGCGGACTCGACTCGAGTCGGCATCGATCGACGAGAAGGTAACGACACGCGTGCCCCTCGGAGTGCCGTGCCGCTCGACGCGGACGAAGGAGTGCCCGTTGTATTTCCGAGAACTTCCGGAGGGAGGGAGAGAGAGAGGACAGCGACGCGATCTCCTCTCTCTCTCTCTCTTCCTCTCTCTCCTTCAGCACGTAATGGCGAGGATTCGCTCGCTCGCCATGTTAAGCCGTAATCACCCTAGCGATTCAGCGATTGTGACTGACGATTGCTTTTCAACCAATCGGAGCAAAGCAGTCACCGATTGCTTCGTTCCGATTGGTCGAGAGAAATAATCCTCGATCGCAATCGCGCGATCGCTAGGGTGATTACGGCTTCACGTGCCTTTAACCCCTTCGCGCATTCCCTCGGAACGAGAATCGCGAGAGGGGAGGAGTTATGAAATTGTTAAACCCAAATCAAGACTTGAATTGTCGGAGCGTACAATCGCTCCCTTTTCTCGAAGCACGTTAAAACGACCAATGCCATTTCGGTGTGTGTGTGTGTGTGTCACGCGTGTGTGACGTTGCAGTTTCCAAGAATTTTGTTCGTACATTTTTAGATTCGACGCGCACGCACGTTCGAATATACAGATAGAGATTCTGAAAACTACCTCGTCATGGTTTACAATGTTTACAAAAATTGACATCGCATTGGGATGACTTTTATACGCTCTGAAATACTGACAATAGGCAACGCACAGGTGCGACGGTGCACACTACTGAAACACGTGCTTCAACATCTCTCCCATGTCCTTTTAAACGTCTCTCTCCCGAGTCTCTCTTAATACGCCGAAATTCATCGCGCGTTTAACCCCGGATCTGCAATCGAGTTTTCCGAAAGAAATCAGGACGAATTATAATCGATTATTCTCCTCGAATTTTTGTCGACTGTAATTAGTTCATTTCTTACGGCTTAAAACACCGACTGTAGATCCGGGGTAAAGGTTTCGCCAGCAGTTTAAAAAAAAAAAAAAAAAAAAAAAAGTACTTATCGGTGAGAGAGTACATTTCTGCGTTCCTTTGTCCCAGGAGAATTGTCAGTATTTCAGACGTTAACAAACACACAGACGTGCGAAGCGCGCAGAGCGGAGGGAGGGGAGAAGCGGCTGTCGAGAAGCGCGGACTGGAGCGAGTTACATGTTAACGTGCACTCGAGATTCTCGAGGAGAATCGACGCGAATTTCTCGAGAACAATTACGCGGCGGAGTAGCCCGATCCCGCGTCTAACGGGAACGCCGAGCGTTGGGTCTCCCCGGAGGAGGGAAGCGTGGCGTCGAAGGCACGTACTAATTCCGGAATTCGTCGTCCAAGCGGGACGCGGTCTCCTTTTGCTCCGCACGAGGAAAACCCGTGCGTGGCGACGCGTGCGTGCGACAGAGAGAGAGAGAGAGAAACGCCCCGGGAGAGCCTCCTTCTCGCTCCTTCTCGCTTCTCCTCGTGCGCGGGGAGACCCCACAACTCTCGGCTTCGGGAATCGCTCTCCGCAATTTTTTTTTCCGCTCCACTTTTCACACACACACGCGCGCGCGCGAGAAAAAGAGATCCTCTTCTCCGACAGTCGGGACCACCCCCCTCACCCCGCCGCACATGTTAAAGGTGTCAAACGTGGGAGTTGCGTGGGCGACGGCGAGCCGCGAGACGACGGATTCCTTCTTTTTTTTTTCCTCTTCTTCTTTCCCCCCGCAGTTTCACGGAAAACAGAGAGAGAGAGAGAGAGAGTTTCGAAGGGAAACGAAAATGCACTGCTCGGGGAGAAAGAGAGAGAATACCGTGGCGTGAAATTGTTCTCTCCGCGCGCCGACTCTGCGTGCTCGCGCGGCTCCCCCCGAGACGGGACGAGAGACTCGGGCCGATTCGAGGGCTCGCGAGGATTCGGAGGCCCCGCCGTAGGGCGAAACGACACAGCCTCGCGACGGATCACGGGACGCGAAATAACGGCGGCCGCGCGGCCGCGCGTTCGCCCCGCACGCGTTTCGCCGCGCCCACGCCACTCCGCGCCCGTTAATTCGACGCGCAAAGCCAAGAGAGATTCACAATAGCGTTTACTTACGGCCCGACCGTTGTTGTTTCTGAGAGGCCTCCTCCGCTTTCGCAATCTGTCGGTCGCGCTCGGCAACTTCCGTCGGACTGGCCTGGTCAAATCAGCGTCCGACCCGCGACTGCGTTCGCGAGACGCGGGGACGCGCGATCGTCGCGCCGGCCGTACGGATAAATCGCTCGCGTTATTCGCCCCGCCTCGACTTGGCGCGTCCTCGCGACGAGGAAGCGGCGAAATTCAGCCCCGTCACGGACTCGCCCTTGATCCCGTCGGTGATGACACCACGGGGACGGGGCTCCAGACGCTACTACGCGAGTCCGCGCGATCGGAACGCACCGTCGACGCTCGTCGTTTCTCCTCGCGGGCCGACCGCCGTCGGGAAAATTCACGCGCGTCCCCGCTGCGAATTGTCGGGGCAAGCGTTTCGGGGGAAATTTCCAAAATTTCCCCCCCCCCCCAGCCCGGATCGACGGGCGGAAGCCGACCTCTCGTCTCCGCCTGGTAAGACAGACTTGACTCCGGCGGTGCGCGTAAATTCCTATACACGGGATATGGAAAAATCGAATCGCGAGGCGGATTCTCGCGGAGACGAGACCCTCGACCGGAGAGAGCGGCGATCGCGGGAAAAATTCACGGACTCTCCGCCGGGCGAATACGCCTCGATCGCGCGGAATTAAGCGGACGGAAAAGAGAGAGAGAGAGAGAGAGAGAGAGAGATCGCCGGGAGAGCAGACGCTCCGGTTGCGATCACGCCGGGGAGTACAAAGGATCTGTTGTCACACGGCCGGGGCGCCAGATCGTTTTCGGGCCAACTGTCAGTTTGGTTTCTCGAGGCTCTCGGCGCGGGCGGACATTCCTCGTGCGTTTTTAAATGTGACTCTACGGGGGACGATCTACGTTTGTATAATTTTAAGTGACACTTGTGATACACGCGCGATTCAGGTTAGTTATATCGCCCGCGAGTGCCGTGCCTGGCAGAGCGGACCTTTGTCCTCGTTCTCGCTTAATTTAACCCCTCGGTCTAGGTGCTTTCTCGTAGAGATCTCCTACTTTCCTAGCGCTCCGTTCCCTATTAAATCCCCTTCCCGTGCGTGCCTCGTTGCGGGAGGAGCGTCTCGTTAATTCAGACTCCACCGCCGTGACGCGTTTCGTGCCGTCGTGTTTCTTCTAATAAGCGTTCAAATATCGCGAGAAACGAGCGACGACTTTGAAATTCTCGCTGTGACAACTAATTTCTACGTAAATCTATGCTCTATCGTTAAGTTTGTACAAAATGTCAAACATTTAGAATGCCCACGAAAGCAACGAGTTTTATTTTCCATTTTTTTTTTTTTACGTAATAAGTGTTATTAGCAAATTTATTTTTTGCAAGTAATCACTTTTCCTATTTATGTAACTCATCAATTCTTTCAAGTAAATATTTATATATTAAAAAATTAATGAAATAAAAAGAGGCAATTTAAGAGTCAATACTACAAGTGTGATATATCTAATAGATCATTTAATATTACATTATAATAAATTTACCCTAAACAGTTCCACGCACGCAATCAAATTAAAATACAAAATATTGAAAGTCAATAACATTACGTTTCGGCTCCACATTTGAGCCCTCCTCAGATGTACAAAATATTAATTAACGCAATAAAATTAACAAAGTCATATCAATAATGGAGTTTATATATTAACATATAAGAAGTCACATTATGGAGAGACGTTAATATATTTTAAGAAAATGCTATTGGAATTATAGTATATTATCTGACATAATTACACGTGTAACTTTTTTAAAAGATCATATTCTTTGTGTGATTTTAGTATTGCCTATGTTATACTTATTTTGTATGACTTTTTATTATTCTTTTTATTCTTATGCAAGAGATAGCAATACTTTAGTATCAATGTCTGATAATTTACCAACTTGAAATACTTTCAAACTGATATATATTACCATCTATCTATTATATTGTAAATTTATTTTGTGATATTTAAAGCTAGTTGGGCTTTTCTTTGCAGAATGGCTCAGCGTCCTCAGAACTATGGGTCTACGGATCAACGGGTGGATGTACCTGAAATAGGATTTAGTCCTACTGAGCTTTATAGTCTCTGTGAAAATATTACCACTAACATATATACCATTAATGCAAGTTGGAAAGTTTTGGAAAGAGCTTATAAAAATATTGGAACCAGCAAGGATAATCAAGGATTGAGAGACAAAGTGTAAGTATAGTAAAATAATATCATTAATAATATTGAGAGAAGGCTCGACGATAATATATAAAAATCAAATTAGTGTGACGGGCAACGAGCCAAATAACAACAATAAAATTTAAATGAACAAAGACAATATATTAAATAAAAGATAAATCATTTTACTGCGGTATTCTATACAATAAACATCGTCTGCCAATTTTCGTTGCAAATTTGCTCCGTTTTGAGAATTCTAGATATTTCTTCTTTTTACAAGATAATATCGATTATTGTAATACTTTTATCACAACAATGACTAACTTAATGAATTTTTGAATAATGGACTAACGCAATTTTTATCTGACGACTTCAATGATTGACTACAAAAAATTTTAATATCTGGACATATCGCATAATTTTTAAAGTATTTTTATTGTATTAATTTTGTTCTAAAGAATTTATTGTAATAATTTCGTTGATTATTTTTTAAAATTTTGTTAACATTGAGAATGACCCGATCGGCGTCGAAACGTTTGTGTTTTTATCATTTATCTTTTATTCAATATATTGTCTTTGTTCATTTAAATTTTATTGTTGTTATTTGGCTCGTTGCCTGTCACACTAATTTGATTTTTATAAAATAATATCAAATCTTATTTTGAACCGTGAGAGTTTCAAATTAAATACCCATGAGAATAAGTCATTTACAGTCAAGCTGGATCTTGGATGCTTTTAATATAATTTCGTGTAAATTTATATACTACGTATGTAGATCCTATTATATTAGAAGCATCCAAGATCCAGCTTGACTGTAAATGGCTTATTCTCATCGGTATTAAGTAACAAACTGCAATAATTATCACGGCAAAAAATATAATAATAAGAATACAGAGGTTGATACAATATATTTAAAAACAATGCATTCAATTTAAATTTTATATTTCAATCTTTTCAGACATGTAACACAATCTAGTACCAATCAGGTGGTCACACAGATAAGCAAGGACATAGCGAGACTGACGATGCTGATGAGACGTGGGGACAAACAGCAAAAGTTACAAATTGAAAAACTCACAACAGATTTTAAAGATGCATTACAAAGATATTCCGATATGCAGAAGGTATGAGATGTCTCTAATAGTTGTCTCGATTACAAAGAATTTATAATCACTGTATCACAAAATTCTCGTTTTGTTTGATATTAATGACAATTAATGTATTCTTTAGTCAATTGTTGAGAAGATGAAGAGACATATTTTAACTATGACCAATATAGAAAATTCAATGGATGAGGATGAGGCTGAGGAGACACACCGCCTACTTCTAGTACAGGAACAAGAGCACAGAACTACACAAAGGTTTGAAAATAACATCTTTTGCATTCACATAAAACAATGGAGTATTTGTGCGCTCACAAGTAATGCAGAAAATCTTACCTATTTGCTTAGTTGGAACAATAACAATGGTTTTCGTTACATTTTGGACAAAACTGTAAGCATAGAAGCTCTCGTGATTGTATCGGCTAATGGAGATTGTAAGATTTTCTGGATGAGATAGCGATAAAACTTGTGGATTTTATAGCATGATCGTGACAAAAAAAATAGAACTTAAAATTTCAGTGAAAAGATTAATTACTTACACGACATGTATTATTAATATAGAAAACTTGTAAAATATGTATGGTAAGTCAGTTTCAATGTATTTTGTAAAAAAAAATTGGCAAAGTCTGAGATTTTATATTGGAGAAACGATATGTGATCGGTGGATGTTATGTACAGGACACTCGAATTTCAACACGGGCTACTCTTAGAGAGAGAGGATAGGATAAAACGTATTGAGGGCGATATTTTGGATGTGAATCAAATTATGCGCGAACTCGCAGCACTGGTACATCGACAAGGTGATACTATTGGTAAGCATTCTCTTTTTGCTACTAATGATCTTGTAGATACGTACATGTATATACAGGATGTCCCAAAATGACCGCAAAATATTTCGTGTGCTGATAGAGCGAACTAAAGTGAGTTAAAAAGTCCCCTACCATTTTACAATTTTCGCAGTAGTTATTTTTATCAACATGAGAGAAAAAGAGGTTCCAAAAAATTCTGAAAAAATTCTTAGAGCTCTATGAGAAGAAAATAAGTAATTTTCTTTTTTTTTTTTTTTTTTTTTTTTTGTAAAGTTGACAGTAGTTGAGTAAAAAATTATTAAAGACCAAAATTCGGCGATTTTTAGTAATTAATATCAATAGTGTTTTATTAACTATTGCGAAAATTGCAAAATGGTAAAAGACTTTTCAACTCAGTTTAATTCGCTCTATCAGCACATGAAATATTTGGCGGTCATTCTGGGACATCCTGTATATATATATATATATATATATAATGTAAATGTTCCTTATAACATAATAGAAAAGATACAAAATACACACGCTTGATAAAATTTAATAATATTTTTCTAGATACAATTGATAACCATATAGAGAATATACACGGCAATGTCGAGCTAGGAGCGCAGGAACTGGAGAAGGGAAGTAATTACCAAAGTAAATTTCGCCGGAAAGTTTATATCTTGTTGTTACTTGCGATTATAGTTGCCATTGTATTAACTGTTATTCTAGTCATTAAATTAAGTTAGCGACCCTAGCCTTTGCGCGGGTCTTACTAATTAATGAAAAGGGTTGTCTCAATCTGTCTCATATGTCGTTTGAAAGTAGTTTCTTCAAGGACCATCTCGTTTTGCCCGTTTCTGTATATTGGAGATGTAACACGAGGAGAGTATAGAGACTTATTTTATATCTGCTTACGAATGGAATTGTCTCCTGTATTTTGGAGATGTTATAGCCATTTTGAAATTTTATAAAACAGTATTTAATAATTTCATATATAAAATATAAATTTTTATAGGCTTTTTTAAATTCTGTTTTTACTCTCTAACTGAATTATTATTGAATAAAATATTAGAACATCAAAGTAAAGGTTAAAATAATGCCTTTATCATTTCTTACACGCCTATCTTATAATATACAATAGTTATTTCAAATAATATTAATTTTTTACATAATTTGAATATGAAAAATTTCGTATTCTAAAAATAAAAAATTCTATCATAAGTATTACTTTAATATTATGTGTAAAAAAATTTTTTAATATCATACGATTCAATAGCTTTAAACTACCCAATGGTGATACAAATATTCGTGTCAATAGCAGAAATTTGTTAATATATTGGTTCATAGTTTGAAAATTATATTCTTTTTTTTTAAATGTATTGTTGGTGTATATCAACTTGACTGATGCGTTTCCTTAGCAAGATCTATCTAGATATATTTAATGTTACGTAAAAGAAGAGAATTATATTCTATACAAAAAATTTGTAAACAGGTTTATAAATAGGTAAAAAAACGTACGTTTCGCGTATGAACATGAAACTGTACGAGGAGAACGTTATCTATTTATTGTCGCTATATGAAGAAATGATATTAACAAAACACATAATTATAATCAAACTAATATACAATTTTACGTATACATATTTTAATATTTGTATTAAACAGTTTCGTATATTGATCTGAATTATCAATTAGAATAAATATTATTATATATATGAGTACTAATTATAATTAATAAATTGTTGTAATGCAAGAAAAACCAAACTTAGATACACGAAAATTGTGAGCATTATAATTAGCACTATAATTGGCATATAATCAATTTGAAAAATACTCTTGTAATAAAATTGTATTATATAATTGACTTAGTTAATGATTAAGTTATATATATGTTTTCTGAACAGCAGTGTCATTTAAATTGTGTATACTTTGTTATACATTTAAATTTATATTTTTACTCTATCTATAATAATAAATATAATTACAATTGGAAATTTTTCTCATACAATATGCAGGTGCTAATTAACTTTTTACGAATAATACTTTTGTATTATTTTATCATGTTATGTAATATGTAATAATTTTTGCATGAATAATAGAAATATATTTTTAAAAACAGATGTGTATTAAATTTTATGGAAAATAGAAAAAAATAATTTTTAGAGAATATCGTAACCTAACAAATACATACAAAGTATTATTGTTGTACGTAACTTAATTTTTTTTCAAGTTTTCGGATATTATTGCGACATAAATTATTGAATCAATGCTATTTTATAATTTATATTATTGAAGAAACGCCGCCTATACTTGAAATTATGTATTGTCAGATTAAAAAATTTGATTGAGACAGCCATTTTCCTACGATTACCCGATTCTAATATGATTATTAGGCATTCCGAATCTTAAAGAAATCCAACGTATAATAATTAAGATTATAATCTGAATATTGTATATACAATTAATCACATTAACATCATTTAAATAAATAGTGCTATGATATTGATATCAATACTTACGCTTAATATCAAGTATAATAGCTTTATTATCGTTGTTGATTTGTATGTGCTAAATTAATATTAGGCATTAAATTATGTTTTGTTCTTTGCAAATAAAAGTTTTTTTATACCCTGTATATGATATGATTACGTAATATATTGATTTATACCATGAAATATAAAAATACATTTAAACTACACAATCTTCGGTATTGTATCATGGATAAAAAAATACATACAAATCAAAGATATCTATATCTTTTATTGATTTTCCAAATTGCTAGTAGAAAAATAATATCGAAGTTCAAAGATTTTATTCTTTACGTCCAATGATGGACCTTTTATTACATAACTTTTAACATGTAAAACTTATCTGTGATAAAAATATATATACATATATAAATGGTCGAAACATTTGTCGTCAGAAAATTTATATTTAATGATAGAAATCGATTTCTACATATGCGGAAAATTAATATCTATTTTCTTATACAATCTTATTTACAGAGCAATATTTTGTGTTTCGTAAAAAAAAAACCATTTTCATAACTTATAAAAGGAGCATATATGTGCTATAAAAATTCTAATTTAATATACAATGTACATACACATATATATATATATATATATATATATATATAAATATAAATACGTTCTCTTAATTCAAAATTAAGCTATTTAAAATTATTGCAATGAGACTTGTATATGTCTTTTTAAAATAGACTAATATCTAATTTTGTGTTAGTAACAATCTCCATATCATATAAAAATTAAATGTCAGTATCTTTTGAAATAGGAATTTTATATATATACATATATAGTTCCTATTAATTTCACAAAGCTCTTACACATAATTTCATATCTTGTAATGCAAGAGCATTACATCTAAGCTTTTATTTTGTTTTGTTGTTGAGATCGTCTGGCTTTTATTCGTGATTGCAATGTGAGCAATAGGCCTGCAAGAACATCGTGATTCGGTAACTTTTTCGCAAATAACAAACGCTTGACCGAATCGTCATAAGTTAAAAGAGCCACCATATTTTGTAACAGAAATCCTTGACAATATTCTAAGAGCTGTGCCGCATTATACACCTGTAAATTTAAATATTTGATAAATTATTAAATAATGATTTAAAACGCGCAATATTTGTATGAAAACGCTATTGTAAAAATGTACCTTTGCGTGAATATACATAGAAACAATGTTGTCAAGATCTACCATCGTGGAACACTGTGCTTCACAATATCTGAGCAAGCCATCGAGTTGAAAGAAATTGGCTGCTGCCATTAATTCCAGAACATCACTTTGATTGACTTCTAAAGTGGCGCAACCGCCATGATAAAGAAATTCCATAACCATCTAAAATTCAAAATACTCTTTTAAAGACAATTAACTCCTATTAACCATCTTTAATCAATTGTAAGTATTTTAAACGTACAAATTATTAAGATAATACCATTGAACAACCAAAAAATATGTTCATCATATGAAATATACGTGTAAATTATTGTAATATTATAATTTCATACCTGGAATATGTGATATCTTATGTCATTAATTTGCACAATAGGAGGATTGCCTTCGCATAGTTTGGAACTCAACATATTTCTAAATCTTGGGGAAGATGTAACCAATACAATTTTATGACCATAGAAAACGCGGCCTTCAACTCTAAATTGCACATCGCTTAATTCTGGATTATTCACAAACTTTGGATCAATTCTTGATCCACTCGAAAGCGTAGTATCTCTAATTGGCTTGATCGGTTCCCATCCGAAACACGTGCAAAATATATCAGCGAGCAAGAGCGTCGTGCCTTCCTTCTGTGGAAATAGTACAAACTGCATCTCTTATACATATAAAAATAGTATTAGTGTATTTTTTTTAAATAAATTGCATTATCTTATTTAAAATGATATATTTTATAAACACTCTTAAAACTGACGGTATTTATAAATGATGTAATTTTTACCTTACTATATCTAAAAATATTGAATAAAAGTGGTAAACATTCCTGCACGAACTGCGTGGAATAATCGTCCGGGCAAACTTGAAGAAAGTCTTGAAGTAATTGATCTATAACCGAGTCCAATCGCATTTCGTGAGCTGTCGCAAGACTGTGCATCCAGCAATGTAATGTCCAGCCTACTTTTAACCCGCGAAGTTCCATGGTGATATCTGTTAATTGTAATAAATTGTATGTAATTACGTAACTCATATAAAACGAAAATCTGAAGATTTTATTGTAAGTATATAATTTGTATGCTTATAAGAATTCTATTATTTTCTCACCTAAATGATTACTTTCCGCGCTATGATACATAGCTTCCTGTAGCGCTTTCGTTTGTATCTTATTAAATACTGGTTCCTTGCCTTCTCTGCGAGCTCCTCTTCCTTCAGCAGTCTGCTGTTGAGAATTATTACCGGCGTTACCTTCCGCTAATATCTCTTCCAAAGATAATATCTCTTTCTCTCCTCGCTTAGCCGAGAAGTTCAGTGGATGCGATAACAGTTGATGAAGACAACTTCTCTGACCATGCGCTGTAGCTACCGAGATTGCGCTATTTACCGAATATAAAATTAAAAGTTAGATTTTTGATTAATCTGAGTATACACATTCCGATCTTTAATGTCTATTTTAATATTGACTATATATATATCTGTTAATGCTCTATAGTAATTTCAATAAAATCTGACTGTGATAATAATTAAATAATAAACTGGCTTACCTGTAGCAGCCACGTTGCACGGAACCTGAATAGGAGAACGAATCCTTAATCAGAGTGGACAGAAACGGTTGCGCCCCGTGCGCCAAGAGTAGAGCTACCATCTCATTGTTTCCCGACGCTGTGGCCGCTTGTAAAGGCGTGACCGTGCATTTATCCTCGCTGAGTTTCGCACCGCCTTCCACCACGGCACCTCTCTCCAACAATATTCTAGCGATATTGCAATGACCCAATAGAGCCGTGTAAGTCAAAGCGGTCCAGTGTTGCGTCTCTGCGTTAAAGGCAGTCTGTGCGTAACACATGCCACTAGAGATAACACCACCAGGACCGTTGGGATTGTTAGACGCTACGTTCGCGTTTGGAGTTTTATTGGATGTTATCATTGCCGACTGATTGCTCGGGCTTCTAACATTCGATACCCCGGATGTTTGTGAAATCTTGGAAGGAGTATTCGACGACGAGCTTGTCGTAGGTGATGGACTTTCGATATTCAAGTCAGCCCCGGCGTCTAGTAGAGCCATTACAGCTGATTCATCACCGTTGATGCATGCCAACATCAGAGCTGTAAATCCGGCGTCATTCACCGTGTTAATTTTCGTTGAAGGCAGTAGCGACATTGCCTGGCCTATGAGATCCGTGCGTCCACTGATCAACATCTTGAAAGCCATGTCCAGCGTCAGCAACCGAACGTATTCGGTATCGTCAATACGCTTTGAACATATTGCGATCTCCTCGGAGCTGTAAATGCATTGTAGAAATTTTTAACAAGTTTTACCGTAAAGTGTTAAAAATTTTAGGGTATAAAGATTATTATAAAATAAATCTCTGAATAATATCTAAATCTTCTGAAATAGGTATAGCATGTTGAAGTGATGTTTTGATAAAAATTACGATCTGACTGACCTTATCGGTCGAACAGGACAATCTACACCAGGTAACAATAGTCGGGCAGCTTGATTAATGTTATCTTGATCTATGACCAGCCCGTGTCTGTGTTCGGCGTGCGCTACAGCTACCCGTAGCCATTCTACTAACGGTGGCAGCACAACGTATGCTCGTTCGTACGCTAATTCCTGTATTCCAGATCCGCGTTCACCATGTTCCAGCTTAAATATTTGAATTAGGTCAATCATACCAGGTATGATTTAAAATTACATTAAAAATAATATGTTTCGTATATTACAATATTATACAACAATATGAGAATGATTAGGATTTGTTAAAAAATACGCTACTTTCATTCAAATCCCATACCTGCGAGCATCTCATGTAATAAAACAGAGCATACAGCGCTCTCGTTGTCAGTGGTACAGGGCAGCGTCCCGCTTGCGCTACCTTGGAAATCAAATCTATCAATTCTGACATTGATCCCACGCATGTCGTAAGCAACGACGGTTCCAAAGCCGACTGAGCCACATCCCGTCCGCTGCGCGACGACGACGACGACGAGTTCAAGGAACTCACACTTGCCCAACGAGGCATAGCAAGAGCGCCTAAAATAGTGAGATATTTCAATTTGGTGTGAAATTAGCGTAAATTAATGAAGACAAAACATAGTTGTGTCGCATTGTATAAACAATATTCATACAAAGTATCTTTAAACGCAAATAAAAAAAGTTCTCAGTCGTGTATGTACATTCTTTTAGTCTTCCACCAAATAATTAAGATCATTCTGTAATTAAAAAATAATTGATAAACGGACAAAATAAAAATTAAATTTTAAAAAAGAGAAATGATTGAAATCAAAATATTGATAAATTTATCAATATATATAATTGAGAGTCAGTTAATGCCGATCCTTTTCTTTAAAAAATAAAATTACGGACCCGATGCCGTTCGACCGGCGTTGAGATGCGCGTACGGCTGTAACAGGCCCCATAAGTCGCCGCTGTTGGCTATAGCGTGCTCCAGCATCGTCGCTGTGAGGGTCGTATGTGGTTCGGTCGGCACGCACTGTAGTAGTATCTCTTCCAGGAGATTCTCGATTCCAGCCGTCAGATATATCGCGGCATACTCGTGAATCATCCGCCCGAGTCTCACATCGGACATCCAACGTAAGAAACGTCCGACTGGCAATTGCAGCCCCGAACGGGATGCCTTCGATTGTTTCAGCTGATCGCCAGATACAGCGAACATCGCGGCAGCTCGAAGGCAGGCCTTTAAACAAGACAGGTATCAAATGACTATGTTTAGTGTTAAGTGCGCCCATCGTGATTGGATTATCATCAGTTATTATTAGAATATATCGCTCTAGTTATCAGGATATTAGCAACAGGATATTATTATTTGATATCATGTTACTGCAGATAATCCTACCTTGGTACAAGAATCCGCCAGAGCCGGACAGAGTACGATCTTAAAGGCGCTGTACACTTCGTGCTTGCTACAAAGACCTATGGGCTTCGCCAGTCTCTGAGTCTCGCGACCGATTCTGACTAGCGCACGTTGCAGGAGGTACGAAAGCCGCGGAATCGTCTCCATCGAGACTTGGTCCATGTGTTCCCTTGTTCGACCATTTTGAAGTACACGTAACACATCGTGGTGAGTCCACGGTAGCTGCTGCAATTCCACCAGACGATTATGAGAGTCTACCCAGACGAACTCATCGGCGCTAGTCACGTTGGTGTTGATTGTCTCCAAGCTGGAGTGTCGCATCAGCCTTCTTACTGCGGGCTCTGAACTTTCCGAACCACTCAGCGAGGAGTACGTGGACGAAGACTTGTGCGAGCGCATCGTTAGCTGTTGGATCGCTAATTTTATATCCTCCAAACCTGAACCCGACCATGGTACCTGCAGCTGCAAGCAAAATGGAACGTTAAAAATAAGTTTCGAGAAACCGATCGTTAGCCGAAAATCTATCTAAAGTTGATTCTAATTGAGACGTAAGATTGGATAATTTTCATTAAATTTTATAAGAACGAAAAGATTAATATATAATGTTATATATATAGGTAAAATATTGATACGATATTTGTCAGAATATTTATATAGCATTTTAACAATGTACTTGTAGATTTTAATCAAGAGCATTATTCAATTCTAATTTTCTAAAGACACGGTAAAAAAACAGAAAGTTATGCATCAAAAGTATATATCAGTTAATTTTAATTAAAATATGTATGAGAATGGTTTTCTTATGAAACTTGAATCACTAGAACCTTAGCGGGCGTAGCTCGGTGTCGATTACGGCTCTGACCAGATCGGCTCCTGCCGTTCCTTTGAGTAACCGATGCCGAGAGTCGATCGTCTTCGGGCACAGCGTTCAATTGCTGAGGACTGTGAGCTCTATGATGACGATGCGGTGGTGAACTGCTGCTTGTGTGGCCGCCAGTATCCGACATGCTCGCGTGTCCAGACGATCGATTCTCATCGGAGGAGCTGTTGCCAGTGCATTCCGGTCGCCTCTGCAAAAATCGGCAATCTTTTACGGCGAGCGTCGTGGAATTTTCTGACTTCAATTCCACGGTGATTTTTTTTTTGCATGTAACACTTATTGAAAATATTTACAAGAAATCAGAAAAACATTAGAAATTAGATATCCTCGTGGAATCTCCTCCACGCCCCGCAGATAAGCTGACATATTTCGATTTACCTGAAGCGCACGGAGTTCGTGTAAACTGAGATGATGGTGTTGAGAATGACGTGGGTGCTGTGGGGTCGGTGTCGGTGCCACGGTATCCGTATCCCTTTCTGGGATCATGTGGACCATATCGTGAACTCCGCTTTTAGGAGAATTCTCGGTGAAATCCTTTGAGTAAGAGGGGCAATAAATGTCGCGGTTGTTACCACCGCCCGGTCTGCAAAAGAATTTTCATCTTGGTTCGACAAATAATTTGTTCCACTTATTATGTCTTAAAAGTATGAACGACATAATAAGCTTATATATGCTTTTATTTGGCAGAGCTTATTTTTCGAATTTTAGACTCAATTACTAGATAAAAATTGGAAAATTTTGAAAAAGAGCTCTTCTCACAGCTGTTTTATTGTGGAAAAATCTATTACGGTTTTAAAAGAAAAATCTACTCGCGCGCAGCAACTCTTGGCGACGTACTTGAAAATCTCGTTCAGTATATATTATATAGACGGGTTTCTCTACTTACACGACCAAGAAATGATACCCGATATTCTGTTGGATAGGTCGGTGCCTCATTAATTTGTCACAGGAATAATTCTAGCGGCTCACTTACAAATGATTGCTCCGCGTCGTCTTATCGCGGACTTCTCCCTGCCTGACGGGGGAAGCAAACGCATAACACGAAGTGCATTCCGACGAGCCACACTCGTCTCCGCGTGGAAGTTACGCTCTCGAAAAGTCGTAATCTACGCAGCTAACTGCCACGTCCGATTCCTAGCTCTCGAGACGCATTCGAGAGATAAGAGTCACGTAACATCTACGAAGAAATGGATAAACAGAAACTGCGTTCTCGAGTTGTCCTAATGAGACGTCCTCGCGTCACTTCTGAACCGTTGTAACGACCGTAAGGGTTTTTAGGCACGGAGTGTATTTCTCCTCCCTATAGAGTGCCAGCGACACGGTGCTGATATATACGACACCCTCGGAAAAAGAAATTATTTAGCTTGCGGCAACCGCAAGACTCGCCGCGATTGTGAATGCGGCAAAACGCATTAAAGGACACACGTGTGACACAATAAATTGAAATGTTTACGTTTCAGATATTTTGCGATTTCTTTTAAAGCGTAATTAATTTTCAGAAAGAATCTCATAAGACGTTTTAAAATACCCGCGAAAAAATATATATACAAATTTAATATAATTAAATATAAATTTTATTAAAATTTAATATAATACTAAATAAGATCTTAATAATGATTTTAATAAATTTGGTTTTATTAAAACCTTATATAGATTTAATTTGGACCATATAATTAATTCATATTAAGTTATATCAGACCATATTTAAACTTATTAATTCAACTTATTAAAACTTGTTAAGACCATATTAAAACATATTAATTCAACTTACTTAAAACTTATTAAGATTTAATTAAATTATATAAATTGAACTTTAATAAGGACT
Source organism: Cyphomyrmex costatus (assembly GCF_001594065.2). Taxonomy (NCBI): domain Eukaryota; kingdom Metazoa; phylum Arthropoda; class Insecta; order Hymenoptera; family Formicidae; genus Cyphomyrmex; species Cyphomyrmex costatus. The sequence continues at coordinate 350,270 of NW_017278801.1, read as the reverse complement.
TATTAAACTTAAATAAGTGTTGTTAATATAAACTATATTAAAAATATTTACATGTTCGCATTTATTTATAAGGTTATATAAAGATTTAATAATTCTTTATATGAATTTTGAGATAAAATCCTTATAAAGAACTTAAGACTTTTATTCAGAATGTATTAACTTTTTTTTCGCGGGTATTGCCAACCTTTAACTTAGTATCTATATAATGCCGATATAAATTAATATGTTCCGTATCGCGAGAGAAAGTGATGCGGAAAGAATCGGGACAGAACCATAAGCCGAGCATAATTCTGTCGGAAACGATACGAATCATTGATATCGTGATCCTAAAATTATTTCGACTAATAATGCGTCCGCTCAATTATAGAGGTTCCGCTGAGATAAGATTAGTATAATACGCCGAATGCATTTCGCAATGCTTATGAATCGCTATTATATTCAATTGTGCGAGCATTGTTAACCGATATCGACGCCGAGGGTTTAGCTTCGACAACTTTCAAATCCGCGACATTACGCTCGAGTTGCGCAAACTGCGCGCGCTCGGGAGATAGCGAGACGGAAAACGCGCGGCGCGGACGCAGGTAGCGTATCTGGCAAATCAATTCCCGATGATTATAGTATATCTATACACGGTTACGCGAAAAGTGCCGCAATATGTATACCGACCGCAGAGCGTTTAATTTGTTCCTCTCATTTCACTTTTAACCACGATTCTTGTAACACAAAGTGCACTAATATCGCGATTATCTAAACACGACACGTTATCGTATATAAATTCTAAAGCGATTCATAGGCTATATATGTATAATAAATTTTGCGAAATTGCATGCATTTCTTATTGTATGTATATTAAACAAATAATTGAAGAATTAAAAAACTCTTTTATATAACAATAATTAATAACGTTAAAAATGGCGAATAAGAGTCAAATTACAATTTAAAATCTGAATCTGATAATTTATTCTAATATTCTATATTGCGAAGAATATCACGTAATTTTTTGTATGTTATTACATATGTCTCATGTATTAACCTTTAGATCAAAATCACCAATTTATTCAATTATTATATTATTAACTTTAATTAGAGGATTACTAATTATTTTTCTTTACTTTACAAGTTTAATTTCTAATATATCTAACACTTTTAATTTTAATACTTTCGTAATATTTAGATTCATAACAAATATTTTTTCTATTTTATATTTTACTTTAAAGAATTCTAATTCTAAAAATCAATCTATTCCTCAAACTTCATATCTTCAATGTCTTAACTTTCAAACTAAAATGATTCTTTATCTATTATTTATACAGAAAATAAATATCTTATAAACATTCTTAATATTTTTTACTATCCTTATACCTCTCTCACTTTTTTATCAATTATATTTCTTCTATAAGCTTTTATTCAGAATTATTAAAATTTGCTCAATTAAATCTTATATACTACGTAATCATCTATAATTCTTTATAATTCTTAAATCCATACTATATTTTTTTATATTTTACAATCTATGGGTAAAATTAATCAAATTATCAAATCCTCTTTTATCTATCTCCCTACTCCAATTAATATTTCATACTGATGAAATTATGGTTCAATTCTAGGATTATACTTAATTATTCAAATTATTAAAGTAATTTTTCTTTCCATTCCCCTGCCGGGAAAGCCACTTTTGTGGCTTTGCAAAAATCTCGAAATTTTGCATCACGTGTGTGTACGTTACTTTTTATACAGAAAAATTTTTGAGAAAAAAGAACCATTGTTTTAATGAAAAAATGCCGCGCGGCAGTCTAAAGGTTAATCATCTATTAAGAACATTATAGTTCAATATTTAAAATGAAGAAACTTGAATACCCCTATATATATTTTAAGAAAGAGGAATTCTATAAGAAAGCGACGAAAAAATTACACACGCACGCACACCCACGGCCCGCAGGCATTCAACTCGAATGCACTTATTATGCACTTTGAGAGGCATCACTGTTGGGATCCGCGCGAGCATTAGCGGTGCATCATCTGGATTTCCTTGGAGAGCGCGAAGAACGGATCGTTTGTACGTCGGGGAATAAATCAGCGAGCGCGGCTATGAGGAGAGAGAGTCTTAAAACAACTCGTAATCGCGATATGTAATGCCGATTCGAGGCGGTTCAAACACGACGGTTTACACGCACGTCCCATTACACGATATCGATTCGATGCACAGCGCGCGATGAACGTTTTATTCGAACGCGCGCATCCGTCAGTCACGCGCGGGGGAAAATTTAATGAACGCGAAGAGATAAGATGCTGTCATGGATCGTCGCTTGTGAATCATGAATTACAAAGTGGCGAATTCTTCTCGTGAGTGCGCAAAATCGTATGACGTGTTCAGACCATTTCGCGAGTTAAATGTATGGGGCGCGCACGACTCCATTATCTTATCTCACGACCGGAAATTGGTGGCAGTCGCTAAAATTTTGCTTTAGCTTTATCCCTGCCCCTCTCTCTCTCTCTCTCTCTCTTCCAAAGTCCAAATCAATTTTTTATCCTCTCAATACATTCGTCTTGCATCAAGAAATTGTGAAACAATAATTTATAATTATTGTAAAAACACTATTAGGTGTATAAATAAGTTTCCGCCGTTTGACAAAAGATGGCGCCACCAGTATGTTATGGTTAAAATTGTCTGCTGTAAAACGTCATATCGTAAAGTTGGACATCTGGCAACAACATAACCTTGAAATATTAGCGATTTTGTATCAGCATCATATATCTTTTTTCGTGTGAAAATGTCGAGTTTTTTGAGCCGAATAAGTGTCATTTGCGGGAGCTTCTTTAATTTGAAGAAATCTGCAGCTGAGGCGCATCGATTGCTTGTAATGGTGAGGCTGCCTTAAGTGAGAGAAGTTGCCGTGGTGGTTTCAAAAGTTCAAGAACGGTGAATTTGACGTCGAAGACAAAGAACATCTAGTTTCGACGTTTTTTGTTTTTTCGACGTGGAATCCACCAATTACCAGAAAGATGGGAAAAAGTAGTGGCTAGCGATGGACAATACTTGGAATAAAACATTAGGTACCGTTCTTTCACAATAAATGCCCAATTTTTGATGAAAAAACGGCGGAAACTTATTTATACTCCTAATAAATTACAAATCACAATCACATTTTTCGAAAGGAAAAGGGTCACGATTAGTTTTACTTTCTCAAGCGTCAGATTTCTGTTATGCTGCGGTCGTCATTAATAATTTAATATTTAGAAAGTGTCGTATGTACCACAAAAAGCATAATAGATTATTCGCGATTTAAACTATTGTAAGTATATTATATTTGTAAAAAAACGAGACTTGTCAAAATAAATCAATCTCTTTTAGGCCGACGAGAATGAATCAATAAATATATAATAGAAGTGATCCTTTTCGGTCAAATAAGCGGAGAATTTAACGCTTTTTTTTTTGTTAGTACAAGTATTGATGCGGTGATGGTAAATTCGTCCGCGGAAACGGCATAAAGCGTCTCAAAGAAATAATGCGCCCGATCGGGGAGGAATTCGCCAAAAGGCAGCATATCTACATATTTTTCTTCGTTCGCCGCGCCGCAACGACAAGCGAGCGTGCATTTACCCCCTCAGTCGCCACTGCTGCACGAAACTCCAATCCGCCTTGAACCCGCTCGTGTCCCCCGGCAAGGACCAATAATCCTCCAGCTGGCTCTCATCCTCCTCTATCCTGAGCACGTCTTCCCTGCTGGGGCTGACGTTCACCACGATCTCGTGCGCGGCCTTGGGATCGCCGTTCTCGATCGCGGAATCCCGATCGGGTCGCCCGGCGTCTTCCTCCCGTTCGTTATCCCGCACCACCGCGTCTCGTGGACGAGCCTCCGTCTCGTCGTTCCGCGGTCGAAGCGCAAGATGCAACGACGTCCCGGGATCCTCCTTGCATCTTGATGTCACCTGCACTTCCGGTATGGACGGCGGTGGAGGCGGGGGTGAAGCTGCTGGTTGCTGCTGTCTCACTTTGTCTTCCTTCTGTCTCGGATTGGAATCGCCGAAATAGATGACCGTTTTGTGATTTATATCTTTCCCCGTTTTCCCGACGTCGTTGTTAGGCGTCCATGGTTTTGGACTACCGTTTACGACGCCGCCACCACGACGACTTCGGTCTTCCAAGGTCGAGCATCTCTCGTAATCGTCGTACCTTGCGATTTCTCGCCATTCCTCTCGCGCCGGCGGCTTCGGCAAGAAAGGTACGGTCCGCCGTAGGATAAAATTTGTACCTTCATGGCCGATCTGCTGCTGAACTTCGACGCCGTTGGCGCTCATCTTGTAGCCTTTCAACTCGCGGCACAACACGCACCTGCAGTCGTCGGCGCACTGAGCTCGTCTCGCGGACGGCATGTTATTCACGACGAGTCATTCTAGGATGTGCGATCTCTATACTCAGCTTTGACGATGCAGATTAATTCTTCGCTTATCTATAATAGCGCAAATGCGAAAAATGTGAAAGCGCGACCGAAAAACCCGTGGTTTCTGTGTGTCGACAGTATCCCGAACCAAAATTCCCAATCGATTGTATTATTGTCATTCACATTATTGTTATCCAAAATAGCGAGTTCGCGTTTATCCGTAACAAATGCAACCGGGTTGCTAACAATTTCTAAAACGCGAGCTCAACCCGTTCGTATTGCAGACTCCGCAGAATATATCGCACGATTACCATTTCGCTGTATCGTGAATTTTTGTCTACCACGATTACTTTTACTTCACCCATAACTGGCTCTCGCGAACGAAGTCATCGCAGAATTCACCACAACTTTTCCTCGTACAGGATATATACGTCGGTTTCACACGTCCTGCCGCGCGATAACGTTCATCGCTCCAGTTTTACGCGGAGATTCCCATCTCCTTGCTGATTCATCGGAAATGTCTCTTCTTGACCCAGCGATAAAGATGTCTCGTCGACCGAAGCGAGCCATCGAGTTTTAATTAGATTTATTAACAATCAATCACTATACCACGACGGCAGACGAGAGTTTCCGATTCACCTGCAAATTATTCGCGATAAAAAAACACACGATATAGCATCGCCGTACGCGAGAAAAACGCGATCGCGAATTATCACGAATTAATACGGGCGGCTTGCGAAAGAAATTGCACCCCGGCGAACGGACCGTATAATTATGGCGTTACTCCTTTTCGCTGCATTAGTATAGGTATACGCACGGCCTGCAGTCATCGTGCCGCACTCAATGTAAACACGCGACTGAGACGACGATGTGTCTACGGCTTCCTGTGGCATCGGCGGCACAGGTGAAACGTGCGCGCTTCCCTCGCGGTGCGCCACAGGAGTCGGGGAAATGAAGAGATATCCGTATCACTTTCCTATACCTTCACCGTACCGCGCGCGCGTGTGCGTGCGTGCGTGCGTGCGTTCCCCGCCCGCCGCTCTATCCTTTGTTCCGTCGCGCGTAACTATGATATCACGGGAGTAGAAGCTTCGCTGCGCCCGTAAAAATATATACACGCGTCCGAATGCATGCTCTCGTCATTGTCCCCCGCGAGTATAATTACCGAAGGCAGAGATGTGTGGATCCCGATCGAGTTAACCGTATAAGAATCGAGCGACCGCTTCGATCGCGTATATTCTATAGTCTGTATAACTATACGGAACCAATATTGTGCAACAGCGTAACGGAATCACGTAATTATATAACGCAGATAACGCTATTAATTGTATACGTATAACGCCCAGACTTTGCAAAACTGCACCACGCAACTCTCGCGAATCCCCCCCCCCCCCCCCCGCACGTAATCCGGTCGGAGGCCTTTATCACCGATTTAGCAAAACGGGAGCTTATCACAGGGAGCACGAGAGTCGGCGGACCGCGCCGTGATCGCAACGTGCCGGCCGCCACTTGTAAACTGCTGCCATGCTCTTTTCACTGGCAAGCCGCGGGAAACGGGAGAGTATGTGTGTCTTTACAGAAAGAGATAGAGAGAAAGAGAGAGAGAGAGAGAGAGACAGAGCCCCACCATATGTTTCGGGGGAGGACTTCCGGCGACCATCCTACTTCCTACGGCCGTGTACTCGAAATCACATCGCCCCAGTCAGCGTCCGTGACGCGACGTCGCTTCTGATATGAGAATGCAATCGCTTTTTTCCGCTGAGACGCGAAGCGCCTCAACGTTACGAGTTCAGGATTAACCACGCGGGTTCGCGAAACTCGCTCGTACGCGATTTATTCATTCACATATTTATTGTAAACTTTCGTGATATTCTTTTTTTTTTAACTGTTAATTTTTGTTCACACTTTCTTAATTGTTAATTCTTTCCATTAATTGCAAAAATTTTAATCGCGAGATACAATACATCTATATCGATGTCTGTGTTTTGCGGTGATGATTTGGAACACTATGTGAAGTTTTGTGTGAAGGTAAGAGGGTGGTTTCAAGAGCTATGTAAGAATTTAAACGAGATTATTAAAATACTTAGGGATGAGAATTTAGGTGAAAAAAAAAGAAAAATTTTACGGAAGTTGTGGAAAGAAAACGAAAAAGAAAAAGAAAAGGTAAATAAGAAGGCGAAGGAATCAGTATAAATAAAATAGGTTAAGAATAGGTAAAGGATCGATGATTTGTGTTAAATAGGCTGTGGTTAAATCTAGTAATTACGAAACTGTGATAATTGTACAGGTATAGAATAGGATAAGATGAGATTAAATAGAATATAACTGCGACTAGCCATAGGCTAAGGCTAGGATAATGGAAAGTTTTTTGTAAGATTGTATGGGTTATGAATGTTTAAGAAATATATTGTAAACCAAGTCCCCTATTTGGCTATTTTTTGTAAAGCTGAAGTGTAAATAAATACTACAATACATCTATATATCTCAACTCAAGATTGGTAGTCAACGCGCAGACAACTCTAGATGGAAGAAACTACAATGCATGAATTCAATAATTTTCCTGCTTACAGAAACAGCTCCGTTTTTATTTAGATATAGCGATAATGACATAATAAAGGATGTCGTGTTTTGATAATATCTCATATGCTTGCGATTTTATACGGTACTGTAACCTTTCGTATCGCGCGCGAAATCTGTCCACACGATCGGCGGAGAAGGTCGACCGTGAGTATCCCCGTGCCGTTGTTGATTCCTTCCGGTACTCTGTTTCATTATACATAGCGCGTATGAGGAAGATTCCCAGGAGGTGTTCCTAGTAGTAATTAAACGTGTATATACAGTTGAACACGGGGTGCTCACGGAAAACGCAGGAAGCGAAGTGGGTCAGCGTTAAAATCGTCGCCATTAGAATTATACACTCCGACTGCGTGCGTTTCAGTATACGCGCTGCGGAATTATTTCCGCATGCTGGATTATTATTATGGCACGTATGAAGATCCTCCCTGGCTTTGACGCAACCAAGCAGCGCCTCGTGTCGGGCAATTATGAATACTTATGAGGCAATTCGCGTGTCGAAATTGATAACGCGAACGGTAAATTGAACGTAAAAGCACCGTGGTGACCGCGAGCGCGGATGCGTTTTCTCTCGGAGTGATGCGGAGTTCGATGATAATAATCAATGGAAATCGGGCGGCTTTTGACGGCAATTTGAAACATTAACTGGATCTGGAGATATTGGTACAATCGTGTAAACCTTTCGTTTCAACTATTTATGCGATATAAATTAATCTTTTAATCGTTTTCCCATCAATACTTTTTCAAACTGCCGTTCACGATAAACGAGATTGTTCAATTTTATTAAAAAATGCGATATCTTTGCGAGTTTTTGGTGAAAAATGCTTCTTTTTAAGATAAATTTCTTTCAGATACGTCCATTTTCTTCATTTTTAATTAATTTAGCATTAAGTTAGCACAGAAGCCAGTTTATATACAAAGCGAAAACTATTACCGATCGCCTCGCGCTATCGTGAATTAACGCGAAAGCATACAGTCCTACAATCCAGATAAACCGGTATTCCTTATCGCGTTGAAAATCTATTTATCGAAGTCGACTTCATTGCACGTTGGAATCATTAAAATCAGACTATAAAAACAGCGGTAATAACAGAGTTTCTAAAAAAAGTGCAAGACATAACTAAACGTCTGCTTAGAATTTACACGGTGATTGCGAAAACAGACTTGATGAAAACACGAGCGAGAGAGTTTGAATAATTCGCACAGGCACATTTCAGCTGCTCTGACTAAAATAAATCAGTTTTGAAATGTACGTGAAGAAGTAAAGTTCATTATGATCATGGTAAATGTGTTAATTGTGAAAGCTTTTAATATCCAACTGAAGCTTATTGAAGATGATTGATTCAAATATTTTTAATTTGAATTTTAGTCCTATATGACAATCTTTGGATCTCGCAAGACATAGTTCGTCTTCTGAACAGTCAATTGGATGGGACTCACTTGTAAGATTTAATGATCCTTTATGGGCAGCCTAAACAGAAGATGACTTAAAATAAGTCGGAACGTTTTGAAGACTTTTTACTTTCGTCATTTGAATAAAGGAATTTATAAGGAACCGACTACTTTTTGTTTGCGGCCCAACAACATATCGCTGTACTCTCATTCGCCTTTGAAGAATTACACTGTAAAAAATAAAATGTTAATTTTAAAAACGAGTAAATATGATATATATAATCGGCCAAATGACGGTCAAGAGCAGGATTTTGGTTGCTAATATAATGTGTGAATTTTATTTACTACGTATGTATAGACCTTAGATTTTCTGAGACATGCAAATATGTTAACATTAACACAAAAATGTTAATTTTAACATTTTTGCATGTCTCAGAAAATCCACTCAACGTCTTTGAATTAAAATTAACATTTTATTTTTTACAGTGTATATTGTTTATTTTTAAAATAAGGTATACTAAGAGAAAGAGAGAGGGGGGGGGGGAGCGAAAAATCCAAGTGTTGCCTGTATAGGAAAGTTTGCTGAATGAATACAAGAACTTAAGAATGGCTAAATCTGTCACCCTATATAACAGATCCCTAACAGGCAAACCGCGCCGCGGCAGGAGGAAGAGTTCAAGGCGGATATTGTCCATGCTCACGGGGCGAAACTCCGGTGTCAAGGGCGCTCCTACGACGAGGATATTAAATTATTTACCGAAGCGTGTCTGCACCCGCGGCGAACACGTCCGCCGAATATTCCCTCATCGTCGTCGTCGAATAACACCGGCCGTTCTTCGCGAGTGTATATAAGGACGCAGGAATTATACGGCCTCTCTAGAATGTGCACGCCGCGTGTTTCGCCAGCGCTATAATTTTCCCCGTAAACGTTTTTCCCCGCATGCGAAAGTGGCGTACATACGTATAAATGCCTATACGAAGCACCGCGGAAGTTCTGCAACGCCGGCTCCGTCCTGTGTGCGATTTTCGATCCGCCTGCCAACGCGATGATGCACGCGAAAAGAAAAACGTCGCGAATGACGTTACGTTTTTCGAGGGTGCATACCCAACCGCATGTTGCCCTCGTACATATGTATGTATAAGGATTAAGCCGCTCGTGCGGTTAATTATTCACCTAAGAGGTATGGTACATCCGACTACTCGACGAGTCGGCGATCGATCGGCATCGAAATGTAATAGCATGTCTGCGGAGGGAGGGTGGGAGGGAAGAGGGCGATTTTAATAATCGTCGGTTCTCGGATGCCTCGCGTAGGGCGTAGCTAATAATAAGCTGGTATAGGAAGCTCCGCTGTGTGCTTGACGACTAACGGTTCTCGCGAATGGGAGTGAACGCGCGAGGAATTAAGGGAAATTCCTCAAAATTGAGATCCTCTCTGCTCTACCATTTGCATGTATATTCGGATTTCTTCCATCGCGGCATTATACAAAAAATATATAATATATACGTATAGGATGGTGATAACGGAAAGATGTTATTGCGTGAGTATGTAAATCTTCATCATCCGGGGACCATCATCGCCGCGCATCCATCTGGCATTGAGTTTCATCATTTTCAAATAAGACGTAACACAAAACTATATAACAAAAGTTAGCAGATCATTCTCTCCAAAAAAGGATTTCTGTTTCTCCCTCTTTCACTGTTTTACAAATCAGACTTTTAACCTTTATTAACTACTAACGAGCCATATTTCACCAGGTATATCATTTATAGACGCACATCACGCATTTTCAATATACATATATCTTTTATTATATACCGCTTAACAAAGCGCGAATTCAGAAATAAAAAGTATAAAGCTCTGAAATGTTTATTTTATTGACGCATATAATTTGTGAATAGTCTCCATCATTTTAAAACCTTTTTTATTTCATAAAAGTAATAGACTAAAAGGACAAAATAAGAGTCATAATTTTCAATTATTTTAAAATATTTTTTCAATTGTACTTCTGAAGAAGACTCAATCCAAGAGTCGAAACATGTAAAGTTTTGAAGATTTGCGGTTAGATTTTATTGGAAATGTTTATTCTTGTTATTATATATTATTTACGTCTTCGACATTATTGTTTTTCTTTTATTCTTTGACTACGTGATTAAAAGTTTTAAAATTATGACTCTTATTAATTTGTCCTTTTAGTCTATTACTTTTATGTTTTAAACTAAGAGTCCTTTGCCTTACTTATTATTATTCTTTTTTATTTCGCGTTTCACTCGTTTATTTCTATTATAATAGCGGCTGCTTCCCGTTGGAAAAACTGCGGTGCGACACTAATGCACTTGAGCGCAAATCGGAGTTTACATAATATATCCAACATTAATAAATAATCCTTTTAAGTTTATAAGGTGACGACAAAGAATATATATAATTGAAAGAGTTAAATTATTCTTTATTAACCTTTAGACTGCCAGAAAAGTCACTTTTGTGGCTCTTGAGTTTGGGTTAAAATACCACTACTTTTAGTGGTATTTGAAATACTAAATGAAAAAGAAAGAAAGAAAGAAAGGAGCTAAACGTTTTAGCTTTTCCACGTCCACGTCTGAGTAATGCTAAAGGAAAATTCTAAGTCTATACATTTATATTCATTTATTTTGTCAATATTGCGCTCGAAATTTTATAAATCTATGCTCAGAATTAAAATCAGAATTAAAATCATTTTTGACAAAATGAACATTTTCAAGAACCACATATTTTAATGAAAAAATACCGGCACTCTAAAGGTTAATATTGAAGATACGTTAAATTTACTTGCACTCAGTGTTACATCAATTTTCCCAATGAAAAACGCTACGAATATTTTTGCTACTTTTTACTTTCTTTAAAATTTCCAAACAGAATACTTTCGGAATACTTCTTTGCTGCACGTTAATGTGCGGCGTATCGGTTGAAAAATCCTAATCGATAAGTATACTTATTTGATTTTACTTATAATACATATATCTCTACCTTTCTTTCCAGCCATAATAATCATTAGCAATAACTTCTTGTAAGTACAATCCTATGCGCGCAAAAATAATGAATACGTCCCTGACCTCTCTTCCGACGCTGTTAGTAAAAGCTAGTTGAGATTGACGCTACGCAACGGAAGAAAGAAGGAAGGCAAAGTAAGGCGGAAAGAGTCATTAACCCAAATATCTGCTGTGCAGATTCACCGCGAATCAGCGTTTCCCCTCATCATTCTTAATCGCGCAACGAACAGCGGCTCTCGTCGCATCATCGCGTTCCCAGATAACGCGGCTTTTCCCGCGGAGTTTCCGACTTTCGGATAACTAATTAAAAGCGAGCTCTCCCTTCGCACGATCGCGCGCGCGCGCGCACACCTATAATGGCAAGCTAATTTCTATTTCATCCTAATTCGCCGCGACGCCGCCGAGAAAATGAATCGGACGATTGAACGTTAAGTGTAACGAGATGCGGGGTGAGAGTAAAAGTTTCTGCTAACGAGCGTTAGAGCATGGGACGAACGGCGCACAATAGCGGCGTACAATAGCGGCGCACAATAGTGGTCACCGACAACACACAGTCGAGGATCCTGGAGAATGCGCGAAATGCATATCCAGTGTACCGCAAAACGCCGGATATTCGGATGCATTGCAGTTCGATTGTATGGTATATGCGTCCGAGTGCTTTCTCGTGACGCATCATCTCGTCGGCAGAAAAAAGAATGTAGGGCCACATTATGTCTCATCGTGCTGGTGTAAAGCGACAGTATTATTACACACATTTGTCGTCTGACCAATTTTTTCAAAATTATCGATTGGCTGTAGGATAAAAAAATTCGAGAATTTATCCGTCCTGTAGTCAAATATGTTCGCAAAAAAAAAATTGTCATACAACAAATGTAATATTAGTCTAAAAAAGAAACGCAAAGGGAGGCGGTATATGAAAGGTCATTTAAATTTTTCGAATGTCTTATATCTGTATATAACAGACTTCTGAAGCTCCATGATCGGGGTGCCGAAAGTAATGTCGATGAAAAAATAACAGACAGAGAGAGAGACAAGCTATGTCATATACGGATGTCGGATCTCCCGAGATCGGATCAGCTGTAATTACGTGTCTCGTAAATTTTAACGATCCTCGATTCCGGCACGGCCGATTCGATGCGCAAAAAAGTGGGCGTTGTAATTGACAATGTGCGACGTTCTACAAATTTATGAGTTTGTGTTGCACGCGAAATAAGGTTTAGCACGCGAGTACGCGTTCAAATGCGCAGACATTGCGCAGATCGTTCTTAAAGTAGGTTCACGAATCATCGTGTAATCATCGGTCCATATTCAGAACGCGCTTTTATTGATAAAAGCGCGCTTTTATCTCTGAAATTCTATAGTATGCGTAAAGCCGTAATCACCCTAGCGATTGCGCGATTGTGATTGACGATTGAGGATTATTTCTCAATCAATCGGGACGAAGCAATCGGTGACTGCTTTGCTCTGACTGGTTGAGAAACAATCCTCAATCGTCAATCACAATCGCGCAATCGCTAGGGTGATTACGGCTTAACGTAAAGCCCATGGCACATACAAAACGTAAGGCCGTAAAATGTAATCAGTAAGCGAATTGACCAATCACAGTAGAGACCGTAAGGCCGATAGCGAATCCAATGTTACGATTTCCTTACTGATACGTCTTACGGCCTTACGTTTTTCTATGTGTTTCTGGCTTAAACTGTAGCATGTTAGAGCGCTAACATCGTTGTAAGCCACTGAACTATACATATATACACTGGAATGGGCATCGAGGAAAATTCGTGGCCGTTTTTGATCAGCCGCCATTTTGGCTTGGTCAGATGATTGAGCGAATCAGAAGCGTTCGCGTTGCGATCGATGTATTGATCGATGTACTATCGATGTATAGATCTATATGGACCTGAATCAAGATTACGATCAAGATCAATCACAATCAAGATTACGGTCTCACATTTTAATACGCTAAACTGTGCTAAATTGGCCGATTTGCTTAAAGGTCCGTCTACATAAATCGAAACACGCAGAACGCAGTTGGCAAGACTAGAAACTAACCTTAACATAATAGGTTGTAGGACGCAGGACGCAAAAGTTGAATTTCACCCAACTTCCTGCGTCCTGCGTCCTACAACCTATTAGAACTAAAATATGTTAGGTTAGTTTCTAGTCTTGCGAACTGCGTTCTGCGTGTTGCGACTTATGTAGACGGGCCTTAAGACCTTACGATTACTACTAAAAATTTTGTACGTGTGATGGCCTTTACACTTCATATTCTACATTGTTAACACATATGCAGGAATTGATATATTTAATAAAAAAATTCTTACCTACGAAATGAAATGCCCTTTTCACTTCCCTGCTTACACCCAGGCACACAGCATTTCATGTTGATGCTTTGTATAAACGCGATTTTATAATCCTTCAAAAATAACTTCACACACGATAATCTTGCTGAAATTTGCACATAGAACATACATAGGGTGTTTTCCAGCTAGGACATAGAAACGTTACACTGTGCTCCACTGTGTAAAGACTTGTTGGAACCATGGTATAATAAGTAAGGTATAATAGTTGGTGGCGGCGCAGTAGACGACCAATAGGATGTTTCGGGTTTTGCGACTTATTGTGATTTTTAGTGTCGTTAAAGAACTTTTAATAAAATAGATCTTCATTCAAATAAAAATATAAAATCATTAATGTAAGTCTTTTCGCAAAGTTCTTGCTTAGCCTAATATTTAGTATCGATAAATAAGTTTAATTAATTTTTTAGTCTCTTAACAGTTTTACTTTGTGTACATAGTAAATGTCGTACGACATGTATATACATATATATTTATCTGACATGTTTTATCTAGTAAAATATTAGATGAATTTTAGATGTCGTTGAAGCATTTTTTTTTTAAATCAGTAATATTATTCAGTAAAATTTTATAATAAATCAGCAAAGAAAAACTTTATGCAAATCCGATGTTGGACTGATAATGGAACATACTTCCAATGCAATCACAAATGTGAAGCTAAGTTGTCTTGTACATCTTAAAAGCGTAGTCATTTGGGATGTTGGATGTAATGTCGAGTCGGATATGATTTTCCTTCTTGCACACTACGCATTCGATCTAACAACAGATAAAAATTTCTTTATCTTAAAATTTTAAGACGGAGTCACCACATATGTTGTCAAGTCGAGCATACTTTTTGTTCTCACGTATTTTACGTTCAATACGACAAGAGATATAAGAGATATATGTACTCGAATCACTAATTTTATACCTTTATTTATACCTTTATTTTCTTGGCTGCATTTCAGAGTAAAACAAACTTTTCTTTCTTACACAATCTGCATCAACAATGTTCACATTTAAAAATTATTATGCAGAATCACTTACAACTATTTTCTACTCGACTAGATGCAATCAATCTGTGGAAGAAAACATTTTCAGGAACTTAATTACATAAATACAGTACAACTGTTACCGAATAAAGAGGTTATAAAATTCATTGTTCGATACTAAATTGCATTTGCGTAAAGACTTTCATTACTATTTGATTATGATTTGACCAAATTTCAATGATTGATCAAAATGAAATATGATCCCAACATTCGATCCATATTTCTACTGAACATACTTATTTATTTCTATCGTTATCTTCTATTAATGGAATATTCCAATTTTCCTCCAATGGTTTTTTTCAGAATTTGACTAAACTTAATAATTTTATACTTGTCGAAACCTTTATTTAATAAATTATAATATTTAGTAATTTTACATTTCATCTTTTAAGAAATTTATTTCTTTTCACCGACTAGACATGTTAACAATTTTAAATTCCCGCCTTCAAAACCCGGGATTTCTGATTGGCCGCCCCTTCCCCAAAATGCGTATTGCTATATCTTACTTATTATACCATGGTTGGAACGATAGAGCTCTAATTGGTAACACTGGTATACTCTACACGTTCGTACTTAGCTTTTTACAGTGTCGAGCAGTGTAATGCCTGGTTTATGCTCCAGGTCTTAATTCCAAGATCCTAAAATTCAACCAATTAAGCTGCCAGTTCTAACCGAAATTTGAACTCTATTGGCTGAATTTTAGGATTAAGTCCTTAAGACGGAAGCATAAACCAGGCATTCCACTGTGTCACAGTTGGAACACTTTGTGTAAGACACAGTGTTACACTGTGTCATCTGTGTACGTTGTTGGAAAACACCCATAGGCTGCTTTCCAGCTACGACACAAGTAGACACTGTGTAACACAGTGAATCATTGCATCCTTGTTGTTTGCTTACGTTAAACGAGGATGAAACGATTCTCTCATTCTCTGTGTTACACAGTGTCTGATTCTGTCCTTGCTGGAAAGCACCCATAAAGAATTTACATCTGCTAAACAACTCTCGTAAGTGCGCATGAGCATCTGAAAGCTTCTGATTCGCTCAAGCATCTGACCAAGTCAAAATGGCGGCTGATCAAAAACGGCCACGATTTTCTATGCTTCACAACGGAAATGCCCATTCCAGTGTATACAGAGTGAATTTTTTAACCTGAAACTTTGAAATATCTCGAAAACTAACTCCAGTAGACAAAAATGCTTCAAATAAAAATGGAATGGTGTCGAGGGGGACACGTTTTAGTCACGTAGTTTTTTTCCTAAGTGGAGGCGCTAAAAAGATATGAAGGTCACTTCCACTTTTTTAAATGGAATTATGTAATTTTTTTTAGATAACGTGATTCCTCTAATTATTTTGCATATAAAAGTATTAAGGTAGAGATACCAAAAAACCAATAGTTTTCGAGATATTTTACACTTTATTTTGGTACATATTGACAAAAAATGTTAAATAACTCGTAAACTGTTGACTTTTTGATTATCGTATCTTAATACTTTTATGAACAGAATAATGAGATAAATCAAATGGTGTAAAGAAAACACATAGTTGCTTTAAAAAAAATATGTATACAAAATGGATAATTCTTTAAATACGCAACTATGTATTTTTTTTTATACCACTTGATTTATCTCATTATTCTGTTCACAAAAGTATTAAAGTACGATAATCAAAAAGTCAACAGTTTACGAGTTATTTAACATTTTGTATCAATATGTACCAAAACAAAGTGTAAAATATCTCGAAAACTATTGGTTTTTTGGTATCTCTACCTTAATACTTTTATATGCAAAATAATTAGAGAAATCACGTTATCTAAAAAAATTACATAATTCCATTTAAAAAAGTGGAGGTGACCTTCATATCTTTTTAGCGCCTCCACTTAGGAAAAAAACAACGTGACTAAAACGTGTTCCCCTCGACACCGTTCCATTTTTATTTGAAACATTTTTGTCTACTGGATTTAGTTTTCGAAATATTTGAAAGTTTCAGGTTAAAAAATTCACCCTGTATAATAGTTCAGTGTTGTAAGCGCGTTCTGAATCCATAGTGAATCGAATTCCAGATTAACAAAAATTTATATCATGCGGAAATTTTTAAGTATCAAAAATAAAAATTCAACTAGATACAGATCTGAAAATAATTTTGTCAAGCCATTAAAATAATTACGTAGAAAATTCAAGAATGATGAGCAATACTGTGAAAAATGTTGCTATTCCATTATTTTGACAATTCAACAAAATTATTTTCAACTTTGCGTTTAATTAAATTTTTAGATACTTCAACCAAATATCATTTTTTCCTTAGCGCGATCTACGATTAACTCGGTATTGTATAAAATATACCAACGGAGTTTTTATTGTGAATCTGCCGCGATTATCGTTACTCAACTCCATTGAGAGTTTATGTAAGTAAGCCCCCCCTTGCAATCAATATAAATATATGTAAAATAATGCCATATAATCAGGCAATTATTTTGTATTATATCAATCACGCGCTTATATAGTAATTTTATTAACATATAAGCATCATGCATAAAATAATAAGCTATTATTAATCGATTATATATTTTCTAGAATAAGAAACTTGTGATATAAGTATATTTTACAGTTAATTTCCCTTGCAAATAGAAACTGAATAACGTTTGACACGAATCAAATTCTCTCTCTCTCTCTCTCTCTCTCTCTCTCTCTCTCTCTCTCTCTCTCTCTCGACATTATGTATTAAAAATCTATCTTATATATACAAAATAAGTTTTATTACTAAAAAGATTGGTCAGTATTTGCGACTTTTTTTCTTTCGTGATACGCGATACGTTGTTGAAGTGTGTCAGATGAAAGTCCGCGATGAAAGTGGGATCGGGGGCTATACGATTGAAGCAACGTTAGGTCTGGGTTTAAATTATCTCACAAACGAAACATCGCGTATATAGTCGACGAACAACGACGCAATATTGTGACCGAGTATCAACTGACTTCGCTCTTTTGCTTTAACGGTAGAGGCTCACGAATACACTCAGGAATTCGCACACCATGCAGGTGCGAGGACCCGAAAGGTTAACCGAGACGTCTTTACGCGAGAGCTCAACGTCCTCGGCTTTGTAGTCTCTAGCTTTTCAGCGATTCCTATCGTAGAATCTATTGTGTTTGACGCATTCGCTCCTACTCAAATAATGCTTATGTCCGTGCGTTTTATGGTGACAGGACTCGACCCAGATAACTAGAAAAAGATTTTTTCCTCTTTTTTTTTTGTTCATTGCGAAAATAGTCCAAAGAAAACCGAGACATTTATAAGAGATGTCTCTTTGGAATTTTATTTACAGTTAACAGTTAGTGCAGGTAATAATTTTTGCAGTTTATTCTGTCGTATATTTCATAGTTGCATTCAGTCGTGGCCCCGTTCTCTGTTAATAATAACGACAAGTAAAACAAATGACAAGAACGACGAACGAAAATGACGCGTCGAACGGTATTTAATTTTAATAGATCGGATGCGCCGTACGATTTCTAGATGATTTTAATCGATCCTTATCGCGCGTAACGGACTGCAGAGCAGGGCGACCATCAATCAGATCTTCATTAAGATTGGTATCGATTTCTGAAAGCGCTAAATGCAGGAGAGCATCTCCATGGGCAATGGCATAAGCAGGAAAGCTTACCTTCGCGGCTTCGGACGGAGTATCTCATGACCCGAATCGGATATGCAGATGCTCAGACTCAGTGGACCGCCGTAGTGCTCTGAGGGAGTGCTGGCAGTCTGCACGGTCGATTGTTGAGGGCTAGAGATACCGCCCCAACCGGAAGTGCTGCCTAAGAAGAGCGGCTGCTGTCCGCAACCTCCGTCCATCGTTGGTCGTTCCAGATTCATAATGTCTCCAAGAGCCTAACACCGTCGGAAAACCTGTAAATTATCCCACGTGTTATACGTCTTGAAACGTCTCATAATCATAATCATAATCATCATCATCATCATCATCATCACCATCATCATCATCGTCGTCGTCTAGCTCTCTTTTACGAAATACAAAACGAAATCCCGGAAACGAACGGGATGAGTTTTTCACACGGCATCGCGAAATGATAAACTCGTCGATTACATTTTTTATATGTCAAATAATATCGTTTCCTCAATTTTATCGCGGTATCATTTCAATTCAATTTACTATACTTCTTTACACTTTAATCGTTTGAACAAATTTCGTTGATCCAGTGTGATAAAGATTGGTGGCAAGGAATAATGTGTCTCATCGCTGTACTTGAAGGCGAAAAAACATTGCAGTACTCATTTTCAATCGTGACGAATGAAAGGAAATGTTGTACAAACATGTCGCTCGAGATAATGCAGAAACTTCGCCATATTTCGCACGAGAAATCTAGCTGAGCAGAAATAATCTACGAGAAAGAAAGTAATTATGCGAAACTTTCTCGAGCGCGAAGGTCATTAACGAGTCAGATAATTGTGGGGGAGTAATTAACGCCGAGATGTTATCGCGCTAAGAAAAACAACTATTTAAGCTTCATTCATATATATAAGAAGAGATAAGAGAATGACAAATAAAAACGGCAATAAAAATCATACTTTGATATAATGTCTTATATCTTTACTATTTAACTATTCTTTTGTTCCAAAGAAAAATACTCGAAGAAAAGAGAGCAAAGGAGGAAGAGAAAGTTGAAAGGAAAAATCGGAAAGTCAATTTCATAACTTGTGAGTCAGAAGATATTAAAAAAAAAAAAAAACTCTATAAAAATGTATAACGTGACTGGAGAAAAAGAGAGAGGTGTATACTTTAGAATTATAAATCGCTTATATTTTCCGCAACGCGTATTTCACGTTGAAATATAAAATCGAGAGATTTTTTTTCCATTTCGTATACATTATGATTCACTGCACCGAGTTCTCATATCTTTTAATCCAATAGACCGCTTGATATATTCTGGAAAAATTAGATTTCCAGACGATTAGCTACGCACGCGTATATGAAAAAGTACCAATTACGCATTCGCGGAAACGGAGAAAGGAATAGAGATTATACGAAGCGAGCGGCGAATGTGCCCCTGAATTCGCGACCGGTTGCGGCAATCCAGGTAAATGGACCGGATAAACGTACAGAAAGAGAGAGAGAGAGAGAGAGAGAGAGAGAAAAAACCAGCAAAAACTGAATGCATTGTCGGACTCGTCGTGAAAAGTGCGATCATTTCTCTGGGACCCAGGCAGCGATGAGAAATTCCGTCTCGATACACGTCGTCCCCGAGACTCGCGTCGTCGTGCACGTTCGTGTTGCTCGCTTTGACAGACTCTTGTATGCAATTACTCTGCCAGGCTTCCAAAGTGCTTCCTTAAGCGTGCGTTTCAAGACGAGGGGACGACCCAGTACCCCATGATGTGTGCCTGTCTGCCCGGCTGCGCTCTTTCGGAGAATTTTTATCGATGTAATATTCTGCATCTCTCATCACGGTAATAATGCGACAGTCGCAGAATGACGGGAGCAGTCGTAAAGCGCTGCGGTATATTCTTTTTCGTAAAATATTAGTATGGGAGCCAAATTGCGAGAGATCTTTTTCTGCTCTCTAATAAAGAAAAATAGATGAAGAAATCAAAAGCGGTCTTGCTGTCAAAGTTTGAAAAAGTAAAACTTGAAAGAAAAAAAAAAAGCTACAATAATCTATTAACATTGGTATACAAATTATCAATTCCACTTTTCTTCGTTGAAAAAGAAAGTAAAAAAATGAGATACATTTATAAGATGTAGAAAACTACCTTTCTACGTTTATAAATTCTAATAAATTGATCACGCTCTTTAGAGCACAGTGAATGGACTCCACGGTTCAATTTCACGATCCTCGATCGGTTCGGTGACTAATGTAACGTACGAGACACTGAGGTAACTGCGGTTTATAATATAAACGGACACTCCAAAAGTGACACGTTGCGTCCCGAAGTGTATTTAACTGACCTCGACTGGTCTCACACACATCTGTACCTTTCTAACCGATCGATCGGATATACGTACGCAGGTATGCATATACCTTGGAAGGGACAGCTGCGTACACACAAATATAAAAGCTGCGACCGGTGTAAACCTATCATTTGACGGAAGAAAATCAGGGTCAAGCTGTAATCGTTAAGTGATTTTACAAAAAGCCAACTGGATGATTCCTAGAGAAATATACTGTTTACTAGGAAAGGACATTTATTATCAGAGAGCCTATATATTAAGATCTGTCCGCTGTTTCATACAAAGCAGTCACGCAAATGCCTTATGAAAAAAAGTCATTCTATGTAACACTATCTTTTTCTCGTACCATTTATATTAATTTAATCTCTCGATAGCATCAAATTACGTAGCACGAAGCATAATTTCTAATTATGCCCCAATTGAAGATAAATTATAGAAAGACATAAGATTTGTGGACATGGTGTCGTTGTAACAAAAATATTTTATTACTCCTCAACCTTTTGCTTTCAACAGCGATTAAAATGCAACGTGCAGTGAGAAAAAAAGCCAAAATATTCAGAAGCAAATCCTACTTCTAATATTTTTCCTTTGATATTTATTCGTTTTAAAAATTTGATTGTGATAATAAAATATTATACATAGTTCTGTAAAGTACATCTCATTAATGAAATATAAAACAGATGGTTTACTTGCTAGGAATATGAAAATTTATTTCGCCGTAAGATATTTAAGTGAGATATTTATCTCAATCTGAAATGAACATCTTCCACAAACAAATTTTTAAGTACCTTTTTTTTCTCAGAGCACGCACACACGTTTTGAGAAGGTGTCTATTAAATCTTTTATCGCTTATTAATCAAGCAAAAACCTCAGATCCGAACGAATCAGGAATGTATATACGACAACGTTTCCGAGTGCATCGAGATGCAATGATGCCTTCGAGGCGACACCTGACAGCTCGGCTCATCTCGATCAAACTGCTGTGATTACAGACCTTTAAGAGCCAGTTATGTTAACGTCACGCGGTATTAAGTTCGATTAAATAGATTCCCCCTCCCCCCATCCCTTCCTCTTCACATCATAAATAAAACTACAATCCGTAAAAAGAAACGGCAATTTGTTTTCGTGCCATGTTCTCGCTTCTATCATCGCTCGCTAGATTTTTTCACACGCGACTCTACGGCATAACTTGTAAAAGACCAATCACTGAAAAACGTACATAGGTATACGTTTCTCAAAAGGAAAAAATAGAAGTAGAAAATCTATAATCCATATAATTAAATTTCAAGTCACGCGCGAAGAAAGATTTAGATCCGTCGAGAGTTCTCAGAAAAACACGTACAACTGTATGGATATCTGTGTGACATGCGACACACATGTGAGAACGTATTCGGAATCGGAGTCACGTCTTCACAATTGTTAATTGGCCGCAGCATTTCCCGGACGTCCTATAAAGATATTTTCGAGTCAATTGGGATCACGAAAATTGACCTCCATTTGTGACAAATTGAACGTGAACCACTCACGCGCGTCTGTTCTCCTTTTCGTTATCACGTGGCCGTAATATCTTTTCGTGCGTTCTCAAATGTCCATTTCGATTCGCTTTTCGTGAAACCGAACGACGGTGACTATTCAAACGATTCAGAGGGTGAAGAGATCGCTGGCGGACGGAGCTCGGGGCGCGGTGCGATCTTGGCGCAGCGTTGAGCCCCGCGATATACACGCGGCATTGAGAATGTATACACGCATGTACACGCGGCCTGGTGTGCACGCGGTCGTCCGCCCCGCGATCGCCGCATTCCAGGGGCTACCCAAACTGACTCCTCTCTTCCACTTCTCCTCTCCCCGCACACGCCTCGCCGCGGTGTCCTCCCTCCGTGCCTCGTGCATCCCTTCGCCTCTACCCGTAGAGCGCTTTTTTTTTCTTCTACTTCACTCTCGTTCTCTCCTCTCTTTCTCTTCTTTCGGTACTTCCTACGATCCGCGCGCGAATCTTGTCCCTCCGCTCTTTACGAAATTTACATATTCTCCCTCTCTCGGTCGTTCTCTTATACATTTTCTTTCATCGTGCGCGAACGTGACGCGACACCTGATACAATCCCATCGGCATCGTCAGATTTCGCATTCGAAAATTTTATGAGACAACGCGCATTGCACTTACTTTTCAGCACGCAGACACTAAGGATCGATTTAATTTCAATCAAGTGCTTCAGTTGTCTCTTTTTCGCTTTCCATATTACGCATAGAAACTATAATGACAAGAAGAGAGACGGGAATAAGAAGAAAGAGATATTGTTAAGAACATGAATATTTAATTTGAGTTGAAAAGCTCTAAACTAATTGTAAGATATTTCCATAGACAAATATCATAGAAACTATAATGACAAGAAGAGAGACGGGAATAAGAAGAAAGAGATATTGTTAAGAACATATAAAAATTCAATTTGAGTTGAAAAGCTCTAAACTAATTGTAAGATATTTGCATAGACAAATGCGATGGATGACGGTCAAAGCGTGATTAAAGCCGACGCGGTTAGAACAAATATTGAAAGTACCATTTCTCTAACGGGAATCTTAAAAAAAGGTTTTGAAATCCATAAAGGTTATACGTAAAGTAGTTAAATATGATTTAAAGAAGTAGAATTTTTGTAACACACATATATACATGTAATGTTGTATGTTTTTTAATTGAAGCATACTGACCAATAACGTATCTCCCAGTATTGCATATAATTTTGTGTTTTTAGTAGCTTCGAACATCAAACGGCGTTTCTGATACATCCTGAGCTTCGACTTTAATAAATCTTCCACAAGAGTATTCAAACAAAGACAAAACTACACTTTGCGAAGACACTAAACAAAGAACGTACACGACCATTTATTTCTGGCAAATTATTTTTCAGCACAGTAAAACAAGTAAAAAGGACAATCGATTTGTACGACTCGAGATTCGATCGTGAGTCCTCTAGCAGCCAAATTGCAAACAGCTCTACTTTTTGTAAATTTCTTAATTTATTGGAGCATTCAATAACGTGAGCTTCCGCAGCTAACAACTTCTTTTCTTCTTGATTCTCTTCGCTTTCTGTTTCACGGAGTCGAGCAGTTTCATGGCTTCTAAAGGACTCATATGTGTTAGACTAAAAGTGATGTCCATCGCGAGAGAGCATCCCGAATGAAACTTACCGAGAGTCGTTCAACGCGATGATGGAAACGAGGAGCGCATCCTCGCGTTGTCGAGCACATATCTGCAGGGGGGACCACTCTTGTGACCGAGAATTCGCGTCCTCCAACAAATTTCCGTCTCACTTGTACGCCGTTTTACTGTCGTCCGAGACGGCAGGCTTGTTCTCCTTTCAGCTGCACTTTCGTCCGCCTATAAGAATCTCTGTCTTTTCAGATTGACCGAAGAAACGGATCTAAGTAGGGTATCGCTTAGAAGAAAAAGACCTCTATTATTACAAGCACATTTCATTTCCGTAATCGACAAAATTCATATATAACACACAAAGAATGTATAAAGTGGACAGACAGAAATAAAATGTCAAATAAACACAGAAAAGGGTTTGTTTCTTGTTTCATTTTATACGAATTTGTGCTGAAACTTTCTGATTCTTAAAAGAAATGCGGGGCAGTCGGCAGTTTATCGCGGGTCTCTAAGATGAAGTGAAAAACAGATATACAGTTGGAATGGAACTGCGAATGTTCCGTTATTTATTTCGGTTTCTGACACGCTCACACACACACACACAATCCCCTTCGTTCTCAGAGTTCGAATTATAAGTCACATCGATACCTCGATTCGTTTTCACGAACGCGAATCACACTGTATGCGTGTTTACTTGCGACTCCATTCCGCAACACCCTCGGCGTAGTTTAGAATTGAAAAAAGGAAAAAAAAAAAGAAAAGTGAGCGACGGTAGTTGAGAAATTCCGACTTGAACGTAAAACAAAAACTGAAGGAACGATCAATACTTTTGGAGACCGCGAGCGATACCGAGACGCCGCGGAATATATATGCTTTGTCGCAGCGCGTTTAAAATACAGAAGATGCAGGAGAGATGGGCAGCCAAAAGGAACAAACCTCTCGACACGCGCGAGCGTGGAACAGTAAACACAGGCGGACCTTTAAAAAAAGGTCTTTCTCTCTCTCTCTCTCTCTCTTCCTCTCGATGGACGGTCGTCGCGATGCCGATCCGATCCGAATCGACGCGGGGTGGGCGCAGCCTCTCCGCGGGAGATGTCCTTGCGAGATGCGCGGATGTATATCACCAAAGTATTCGACGGTCCATTCGAAATTTCCACGCGCACACCCTCGCTCGCGTTCGCGCCGATTTTTACGCCCCCGGGATCGCGGTATAGTCGCGGGCGCGCGCGCGCGCGCGCACCGAAATGCCGTCGACGCCGCTCTGCCGCCGTCGCTTTTCGGCAGCTGTCAATTACCGCTAACACAGTTGCCGCGTTTATGCAGCATCCCGATCCGACCACTTTCGGTCCAGAGCCCCGTAATGCCCCGTAAGGCCGTCGAAGAAGAGGAAAGAAACAAAAAATCGCGCGTACGGCCAAGTCGCACCGTCGCCACCTGTTGCGCGCTTCCGGAAACTCGTATACGAGTTATAATTGGCGCAAGTTATCGATTGTAGCATATATCGAAGTACGATAAATATAAAGTAATTATATATTACAGATTTTATTATCTTCAATTGCTCCGAAATTAAACCGTCCCCTTTGTATGGCCGGAAATAAAGTCGTACAACGCTTTATATAAGGACCTTTTTCTGTAACCGCAAAATGCCTGTGGCCTATTCGGTTTTCAGCGAGGGCCAACATGAGATTAATAAGGTCTGAGCACAAGCACTGCCGTAACATTTTATACGACGTACTTATTAGTGACGTGTTTATGTACATACATTATTGCTAGATATATCTTTCGATAGCGTGCATAAACACGTCATACGCCGATACGCCAAAGCTTGTGCGTTATTTACATAGCCATAAGAAACCATAGACCGAGCGTAATAGGAGCCCCACCAACACAGACTTTTGCATAACGCATAAAGCATGTGCATAAGGAATTTCATTGGCCCATTTTCTTATGCATGAGTCAATGGACCAATCAAATTCTTTATGTATATGGTTTATGCGTTATGCAAAAGTCTGTGCTCCCCGCTTAAAGCCCATAGCACATACAAAACGTAAGGCCGTAAAACGTAATCAGTAAGCGAATTGGCCAATCACAGTAGAGACCGTAAGGCCGGTAGCGAATCTATGTTACGATTTCCTTACGGCCTTACGTTTTTGTATGTGCCATGGGCTTTATGCACTGAAAATCGCTCTGTATTGGCGATGCAAAAATTTCTCTGTGGCGCCCCTAGTGACGGTCGGTAGAAGCTTCGCTAGTCAGACACATTGGCCGGTATTCATAGTCAGTTCTTATTTGAAGACTGTCTTAAGTAATGTCTTAAGACGCGAATGCTGCCATTTGATTGGTTCGTGACATCTTAAAGCGGGAAGCACAGACTTTTGCATAACGCATAAACCATATACATAAAGAATTTGATTGGTCCATTGACTCATGCATAAGAAAATGGACCAATGAAATTCCTTATGCACATGCTTTATGCTTTATGCAAAAGTCTGTGCTCCCCGCTTAAAGGTTGATTTATACTGGCCGTAAACTGTTAACTTATGCCGTAATCTGTAAAAATTGACCAATCACAGTCGACGGAGAGGGGAATAATCGATTATAATTGGTCCATTTTTACAGATTACATCATAAGTTAACAGATTACGGCCAGTATAAATCAACCTTAAGACTGTACACTTAAGACGACCTTAAATATAAGAACTGACTATGAATACCGGCCATTGAGCGAGTTTAGAGACCACATACCATAGAGACCCTCTAAAGGAGCCTACAGACCAAAGCGGCGCAGCGGTGAAGCGGCGAGCGATAGCCAATGAGAGCCATGCTTTTACGCAAAAGCATGGCTCTCATTGGCTATTGTTCGCCGCTTCACCGCTGCTCCGCTCTGGTCTGTAGGCTCCTTAACAGAGACTGGCCATCAGGGTGCCACTTTTGATTGGTCCGCCATTTCCTAGCGATTCCCGCTCGTATTCAATATAAATAATATACGACAGATTAAAAAAAAACATGTCAAGTTTTATCGTCAGTTATGTACAACTTTATCTTTAAATAACTGTATTATAATAGCTGTTTTTTGACATTTTATGATTTAATTTTTGACTTTGTTATTAAATTTTAAACATTGACTCTTATATTGTCTTTGTTCTTTTTGTTTATACGTCAAATAATTTTTATATTTAACATTCTTCCTTAATTCTATTAAATCTTTTCCAAGTAAAATTAAAGTAAGGTTAGGAAATCAGTGATAAAAGTAAAAACACTTAAAATTTGTAAAATTTATTTTAAAAAGGTGTCCAGTATCTGAAAATGGATTGAAATGGATTCAGATTTTCAAAAATATCATGAATGTTAAAATGAATTTTTTTCAATCCAAATACGTTTTGATTCATTTATAGAAACTGCATGGAGTATATCTGTATACCTTTCAATCAAAAAATAATATCAGCTTTTTCAGTGCATTTATAATCATAGTGATTACTGTACAATTCGAAATTTTGAATAGGAAATGCAGTTTATCAATCTAGTTGCATCCAATTGAATTTAAAATTGAATCCAATTGAATCCAAAAAAAGTTTTCGCTTTTAAAATACAAATTCGAATAGACAAAATGTCTAATCCATTTTATTTCATTCTCGGATGCTGGGTGTGTACTGCCAAGGATTTACTATCATATCATCTATTAATATTAGTATTTTTCTTACTTAACGTTCTTAATTTGAATACGACAAATTTCTTATAATTTTAGGAAACAATTGATGACAATTTAAAATATGTTTAGCTGTAACCTGAATAAAGATAGATATTAAATAACTTTTCCAGTTAATGTTTATAGTACCGAAATATTTAGTGTAATGTCTGAATATCTGTTCTAGCAAAATAAATAGCTGAAATGTTTTTGTATTAACATAATACAATGATTCTTTTGAATAACATTTAAGTTGTACCAATTTTGTGAAGGAATAGCATATTGGTGTTTTTGATGCTACAGATTTTACGCAGTTGTCGCATGTTCTACATATTCTTATAATAGATCTTATAATATATCCAGCGATATTATATAAAGAATTTAATTGAAGCATTGTTAAATTTTTGGTCGAATTCTTATTAAAAGGTGGAATGTGAACAATATTTTCTGAATTATTATTCGAGTCCATAATACGTCCTGTATTATTTCTTTGTCCTGATAAATACTCAAAAAAACCTGGTAAATATTCTTGTTCGTCATAATCATAATTACTGTTGTCAATGTGATTCAGATGCATGGCAATAGAAATTAATTTTAAGTTGTTTGTAAATTGTAACGCATCTGGTACAACGTTTTTTTGTCTTACTTGTGAAAAGAAGTTCTCAAGACAATCTTGATTAAATCGAGATGTCAAGACATAATTAAAATTTTTAGAACTAATTAAATACTCAGTTAAGTCTAATACTGATTTAGTACTAATTATATATATAACATCTCTTTGAACAGGTTTAAATTCTCCTTTACCAATTTTTAAGTTAGTAAAAATATGAATAACGTTCTTTAAAAAAGTAATTTTTCATTATATTCATTTATATTTTTTTTCCAAGGGCTAATTTACAATATCTTGATGCCATAAGTGAGAACCATTTACATACAATCCTGACAAACCAGGCGGTAGTAATAAAATCTGGTTTATTATTTTCACTTGCTAATAATTCAAGTGAGCTACTCACATTGTTTGAAAAAACATGTTTAGCTTTGCTTACTTTCATTTTGTTGAAATTATTACAATGAATATCATCCATCTTTAGTTTAGGAATTAATAAAAGTTTAGATTTATTTTGAATATTTATTAGTTCACAAAAATGTTGCAATTCTATTTTATCTGAAGGTAAATTATACTTCATAACAATTTCATCAGAAATAAATATCGTTTCATTATTAACTAATGCCTGTTTTAAGTTTTTTAAAATATGTGGTGGATCTGCGATAACATATAAACATCGGTTTCTATCGCATGGATGTGTGACATAATTACTTATTTTAGTATATCTTTCCGTACTTATACCCAGCAACTTCCACAATCCCACATTACCAGGACCCATATCTGATGTAAGAAAATTTACATGGAAGCCTATTTGTTCCGCTTTAGTAATTATCTGGAAGATAATATCTTTTAAAATTGCGCTATTAAACCTATTACCAGTAAAATGATAGCCCACTACATGCTTCCATCTGTTATTAATACCGACAAGCATAAAAACAAGTGCATGCGTTGCTCTACCTTTTTCGTTAGGAACTGTTATGTTTCCACTTAATGACCCCGTTGAAGAATCGTAACGAATTTTTTGTATACTCGCCATCTCATCGAATACTAAACCGCATTCCAAATCCGCTTCGTTTTCAAAACAAGTTTTCTTATTTTGTAAAAATTCAAATAATGTATTTGAAATTCCACGCTCAAATTTAATATCCTCTAGTTTTCGTCTTAATGTCCGCAAACTTGGAAATGGATATCCTTGATTAATGAGTGCTTTATAGCCATTATTTCCACAAAGAAATTTTAGTCTCAGTGCACGATGAATTGTTTTATTGGACCAATATTTAAAACGCTTCTTTGTATGCAAATATTGGATCTGATCTTCAGTGAAAACTGATTTTAGAGCTGTTTTATATTTATCAGTATTCATCTTAGTTTCCAATGATTGTATTCTTTTTCTCATCACTTTTATTT
The DNA here is from genome assembly GCF_001594065.2 of Cyphomyrmex costatus. NCBI lineage: Eukaryota > Metazoa > Arthropoda > Insecta > Hymenoptera > Formicidae > Cyphomyrmex > Cyphomyrmex costatus. The sequence goes on along the minus strand of NW_017278801.1, from coordinate 320,712 downwards.
GTCTTCTCATGTTTATCATTCGTAGATGTTTTTTAAAATCTTTTGCCAAGTGTTTATGTTCACATTGTATTTCATCGTCTTTATTTTTTCCTGAATAAGTTATAGGTAAAGACTCATCATCACGAGTATTCGTAATTATCTGCAAAATATATTAGATAATACAAAATATATTAGATAATACTAAAAAAAATTCTGTTATCAAATAACAATAATTTTATGATAATGTTTAAGAGTTAATGTCACGAATTGAGGAAAGTTTCGCAAAATTTAATTTTGAAATTTGTGATTGTGACATAACATGTTACATAGGTAATGTTACTAATTTAAAACTAACTTCACATTCCACTTCTTGCTTTTCATTATAAACTGTTGCAAGATTTTCACACTGTTTTTGATCTTCTTGATTTTCTCTTCTATCTGTTATAGATAAAGATTGAGGAATATTCATTATTATCTAAAAAATATATAACACATTAAAAATACATTAAAATCTCAATGTAGTGTTAGTAATTTAATAATTTACATTCCACATCTAGATTTTTATATCATTGCTTACATTGTTAACTTTTGTCAATATTTCATCGTTTACACTTTCTGTTGATATTTTCTTTTTGAGAAAAAAACCGAAAATAGTAGGAACTGCATTTGGTTTCAATTTTTTCATACCATCTGCTCTTTGCTCCCACATATCTGGTGCAAAATGCATCTGTATAACATAAAAAAAAAACCGAAAATGAATTGAATTATAATTTTTATGAGAGAGACATGATTATTTATAATATATAAAAAATACCAAAAAATTATGAAACTAATAAGAGAACAGGGCTACGAGCCATAGATTCATTAAAATCTTCAATTTTATTTATTCTAATATATTGCGAAGAATATCACGTAATGTTGGCGTTTCGTCCCGGCTTCCAATACTGGACTCATCAGTAAGGTATTGTAATGGAAGCCTACCTTAGACGCCGGTGTAAGTTATTAAATCGAGATTCTATATAAAGAGATATACGCGTGTCTCAGCACTTGCGAGAATTTGCGAATATCAATAGACCTCTGATTTGATTATGAGTTGCGTTTCAAGACCGACGATAGTTCGGCGCGCAATGTGAGGGGGGTGGGAGGGGAATACATGTAGTACTTTAGATAAATATTGCGAAGAATATTACTACGACGACCCGCCATCAGAGGTCTATTGATATTCGCAAATTCTCGCAAGTGCTGAGACACGTGTATATCTCTTTATATAGAATCTCGATTTAATAACTTACACCGGCGTCTAAGGTAGGCTTCCATTACAATACCTTACTGATGAGTCCAGTATTGGAAGCCGGGACGAAACGCCAACACTACCGTGATATTCTTCGTAATATATTAGAATAAATAAAATTAAAGATTTTAATGAATCTATCCCTGTTCTCTTATTAGTTTTAAATTCATTGAGCCTTATTACAATTTAAATTTAAAAAAATTATAAGTTTCAATGTAGAAAAAAGATTAGGGACAAGATTTATAACATTTTTAATATTGATTAATATAGTAATTATATAGTACACTTGATTAATTTTGTTGAATGAGCACGTGCTACTTAACCTCACACAGACATGAATTTTTTCCTAATAAACGACTTTTGTAGCCAACGTTCTTTATCCATAAGGCCCGTCGTTCAGGATTTGTCGGAAATAATTTCATGGTGTATCCTTTTTCTGATGAGTTGTTACAAAATTCTGCAGTGCAACCACCCATTTTTATCGTTTTGTACTGAGCAAAACGAACGCAACCTAGAATCAAATGAATGAACACATACTAGGCTTGTTCTTTTTGCCTGCACTGTCTGCACCAGTTCAGACAGTGCAATAAGTTGAAGTGAAACAAACGTATATCTGTTTCACTTCAACTTATTGCACTGTGCGGAGAAAAAGAACAGGCCTACTGACGCATACGAACACACATATTCATGTGAGTGAAAGAGTGAAATGGCCTATATTTCTCTCTCACTTGTAGGCGACTACACAACGCCTCCTATCGGTGAAAACAAATTGAGGATCGTTTTTAGAACGAAAAAGCTAAGGTGCTAATTGCTAGCTTCATCGTGACAGAAATCGAATTAAAATAAAATAATAGGAAAGAGAAAAATAATTTGCCAAATGCTGACGCCCTCTCAGCAAATATTGTGGCCAAAATATGAAACAAGGAAGAACTGTGCTGCGTATCAATTGTGCGATTATTTATAACCTAATATAAAGTTTGGGAAACTATCCGGTTGTACATTATTTCGATATTTGTTGATAATTTATTAATAAGTGATTTCTTGACAGTAATTTGGATAAGTAAATTATTCTTTAAATATGAACGTCTTACGTTCATGCGTTAAAACTATGATGTTAAGTAAAGGCGTACGATCTGTAAATTACGAAGGTTAGTTGTAACGTGTTATTTTAAGGAACAGAAAATTTATAATTATATAAATTCTCTATAACATTTTTCTTCATCTATAATTACATTTTGCTTTTTTTTTTTTCTATCAGGACAGAGATACATTAAAAGATGGGTGGCACCGACGCAAAAGAAATTAACCAGACTCAAAAAAGCACTGGGTGAGCAGCCAGAGCCAAAACGCAGCACCTTCCTCGATTGGAACAGACCTGCGGAGATTTATGCCTTTAATGTACGCCTCTCTGAAAGTTTTGATACAGAAAAATTGGAGCAAGCCTTTACTCACAGATCATACCTTATTGAAGAAGAGCAGAAGCAGAAAGAAATGGGAATAGAAAATCCTGTACTCGCTATACAAGACAATACTGAGTTAATTAGAAAAGGCGAGAAGCTTACATCAGAAATTGTGCAGGCTTATTTAGTCCAAGTTTTACCACAAGCATCTGAGGACATTATAATGTATGCACTATAAAAAGTATATAAGAGGAAAATGTTATATATTAGAATAATTATATCAATTTTATAGTACCAGAATTAAAGAATTAATTATGTTCTAGTTCATTGCACGACTATCTTCTTTCTGAGGAAATTCTAGCTAAAGCAGCTGTTCACATTGGAGCAAAAGATATTATTTTAACAGAAGTAAGTCTGGAAATAGGAACGTCTAATATAATGTGTGTATGTGATTATAAATTCACATTAGTTTGTTCACAACTTCAGTGCACACACTATATATTTCAGTGTCCTGACAAAAATTTTATTTATTCTCAAACTGGAGACAATGTTCAAATTGTGTTTTTAATTTGCTAATTTTTAATTAATCCTACAGGAACATCCAGTGGCTCAAAAGACTTTAGCTGATACATTTCTCGCCCTTGTCGCGGCGCTTGCAGAAAGTGTAGACGTAAATCACACGACGAATTTTGTCAGAGACTTCCTGATTGTTGTATTAGCTGAAAAGGATCTAACGGAAATATGGAATCCAGCTCACCCGGTCGAACTTTTAAATGATATCTTACGGAAGCAAAACAGATCATCCGCCGAACCAAGGCTTATTGCACAAACGGGAAATAATACACTAGAAGTAGCATATCATATAGGGATGTATTGCGATAAAGAATTTCTAGGTTCAGGTAAATGTAATATAATATAAATACAATGAGATGTGATTTAATTTAGCTATTCGCCTCGTTATTTGAGTTAACAAATCTTTATGTATTTTTGTAGGATTTGGTCAAACTATCGAGGAAGCCAAGAATGTGGCTGCTACGAATGTTTTAAGTCGAATATTTGGTTTATTAGACTCCAGTAAACCAATGAAATTTAACAAAACGATAAATCTGTCTTCGTGAACAAAGCAGGTTTTATTTTTGAGAAAAAGAAATTTTGACACACAACACACACACACACACATACAGTAATAATGTGTTGAATTATTTTCTTGTACATAAGAAATATTAAATAAATAAATGTACAATATATAAAAATACTAAACTATTTTTTATACATGTAAAATAGTAAAAATTTCTATCTTTACGAAGACATATTTAAAAAATAGAAAATATGTAATAAATGTAACAATAAGGTATGCTCGATTTGAAACATGTTTAGCTGATTTCTGTGCGCTGAGTTTTTTACGCTGCAGGCTCATCTAGGAAATATTCAAGGCTTATTTACATGTTTTAGAAATTCAAGATCATTGGGTAGTTACCGAGTACCAACGGAATTCTTCAATAAGAATCGAACTAATCTCATGTAAACGGATCACATTAGCGATCTTGATATTCCATCCCGCGAGAGGGCACCAAACGACAACGAGAACTCGCGTTACATCCTTACGTAAGCTCCTCTACTCTATCTGATCTTAGTTGACCGAAAACACGCGCGTTAGAAATGCACGTCGAGCCGGAGACAAGCCTCTCCCGGTCGAGCCTCGGCGAGATCATGCGATCTCTGGTCGGCGATTAGGATCTAAACCCGGGATTTCGATTAGAGTCCGCATCCGTCGAGTTCGCATTACGCGAGTTGAAAAGCTCGCTTGTTATGTATAGATTCGGGCCGTCTCGACCTCTCCGATCCGATCGGAGAGTTTCGTTTCCCCGAATTTCTCGAAATCTCGACATTCCTCCACGCGTTCTCAGTTTAGTTTTTCGTTTTATCCTTGGAAAATTAACGCGGGGGACGCGTGGGTTTCCGTTTACGCGTGACGATGAATCCTTACTCGAGAACCGAACCACCCGCCGCGATTTCAATCAACGCGTGTTGAAATTATTGGAAATTCTACCTTCCTCTTCTCTCTCTCTCTCTCTCTCTCTCTCTCTCTCTCTCTCTTTTCGCAGCGCATCTCCCGTAGTGTACATTTTACAAAGAAATAAATCGTAGGTCCCGGAAATATCAATAGGGCGATCTCTCTCGATGGCGTTTTAGGATGAATGTAGGATTAAGGGAGCGCCTTTTAAAACCGACCCGACCTCGGAGTCCTCGGAGCAGATTTACGAATCGCGAATCCGTTGTCGTCGGGAGTCGTTGAATACGGTGAGGATGTGGTTAATGAAAGGATGAAGGAAGATCCCGCGCGTGAAATAACAATCGTAGGCTTCGGGTATCCCCTCTCTACAGGTATATACGTGGCAGATGCTGGCTCCGAAAATGAATTTCCGCGAAAGCAATACGCGGGCGGCCGCAATGTAGCCGCCTTTAAACGATGACGACGCCGATGCTCTTGTGGAAATGATGCAACTAAATGGGGTCTGACTATTCAGCTGGTAACGCACGTAACGCGCGTGTGTGCCGAAGGAGGATGAACAGTGTTTATTCATCAACAGATGTACTTAATGGTCGTTCATTAAATGACAAAGAGATGTATGTAACAGAGGACGGTATATGGGAATTAAATAAAAGAGATATCTGTGTGTGTGTGTGTGTGTCGAAAAACGCGACGAAGCGTTTCATCAATAATCTTCGTTCTTTTTTTTATGTTTTCTTTCATTTCCGTTTTTCGCTGAAAATCTCGAAAAGTATCACCTCATTTTTAAGCGCGCTGAAAAGATCGACCTGAAATTCTGACTGTTCATATATTCGCGCATAATTTGAAAAGCCAATGCATCGTTTCGCGATTTTATCGGAATTTCCAGTATATCGGATAAAATAATTAAGCGTTTGGGGAATTTGTTTTCAGTTTAAAAATAAAATTGTTGAATAAATCATTTTTCTTCCGGAACTTGTTTAATTTTAGAGATTATAAGAAAAAGAGAAAGTCAAACAGACGCAATTATTTTCATTTCGTAGACGTGATTCATTTTTCTTTTTTGCTCTCTTTTCGTAGGTAAAAAGATTAATATATACCTACGCAATCCCGTTTCCTACAAGTGAATAGAATATAGAATATTTATTACTTCGGCTTACTACACGCATATAAAAAATGAAAAATGCATTGAAAAACGTACACTGATCTAATCGTCCACCCTAAAGCCGTAATCTCACTAGCGATTGCACGATCGTGATTAATGATTGAGGATTACTTTCCAACCAGTTAGAGCGCAGCAATCGGTAACTGCTTTGTTCCGATTGGTCGAAAAGTGATTCTCAATCGTCAATCACAATCGCGCAATCGCTAATGTGATTACGGCTTGAGTCCCGATGATACGCTTCCGTTGTTAACATTTCTGAATTGTTGCGCATATTTCGGAATCGGCTGGTCGGTTCTTCCCGTACAAATGCGAGGAAAATCACACTTTGACAACTATCGCGATAAAAAAAAAAAAAAAAAAAAAAAAGAGAGTTATCGTCGATATTTCTGGCGATAATATATCGAGTGACGACGGAATCGAACGTGGGGAACGATTTCACGAGCGAGGAAAGGAACGACCGGCCGTCGCGTTGCACGCCGGCGGATCCCACGTTTCTTCAACGACGGAATTTTCCGGGAAGTGGTAGACTACCGATTGACTGAATCGTTCTAAATCGTTCGAAACATCTAACAATCAACTTTGAGTGTCTCTTACTAAAAATGTCGACGGTTCGACAAAATTATTTTCAGAGTTGTAGTTAAATTTTCGAATATATTTGAGCAAAAAGTGTCCTCGTGCCTTTCTATAACATTTCACAATTTTTTTTGTATTTTTAAACCTGATTTGAAAACCGTTGAATATTTTATCGATGGATTAATTTAACATAGCAGTATATAAATTACTGTATTAATGTTGCTGACGTTACTTACACTTTCATTTATCAAGTTGAATTTAGTATTCGAAAACTCAGCGTAGGTGTGATATATTAAACTTCTTGAAAACCAAATATTTAGATTTTTCAGAAAATCTTGCAAAATTCGTTGACTTCTTCCTGATTTCTATGGTAATTCTGAAGATATAATCACACAAAGTAGTATTACTTAAGGCGGTCTTGGATTAAGAATGTACCGTAATATATTGGGAGTTTTTTTGTGTTCAAAAATGCATTTGTTTCAAAAGAAAATGAATGAACAGATTAATTAAAAGTATTGTCCATCGCTGGCTAGTAACGTTTTCCCATCTCTCAGGCAATTTTCGAATTCCGTCTCGAAAAAAATGACTCGTCTTTGGAGGCGATCATCTTTTGACATGACCATTGGCCTGAAATTCGTCCCTCCGGACGAATTTCTCGTGCGCGGCACAAGTTTGCGCGACCAGTCGATAGTCCAGCCGAGAGAATGAGGTATTCTTTTCGCGCACGATTATCGCACGTTCCTCGTCTCTCGGCTTCAACGTCGCGTTCAAGTCGTGTAGTCGCGGCTTCGCGTTGCGAAAGATAGCCACGTTGTACGTCGCCCAGCAGCGTCACCTCCTTATACGGGGTGCCGAGAAACTACACGTATGCGAGAAGAAAAAAGATCCAAATACACCCTGAGTCTTCACAATATATTTCGTATCAACGTATACAGTAATGCGGGCTGAGGTGCTAAAATACGTAATGCCGAAGGTTTAGAAATAGGGATAAAGCGTGGAAGTGGAAGATAATCGATTGAATTTTAGAAGAAAGTCTCGTGTCAGAAATGAGGAAATTTTCAAATTTTCCCCTACATCGTTCTATACAAGTTTCGGTAACGTCAAACGACGTTAAAATAAACAGTATAAATGGTTGAGAAAAGTCACTTATTTTGGAGTCATTTTGACGTCACTTTGATTATCGTTTTTCTTGGATATCTCCATTCCTCTTGATATCGCATAGTTTTTCTAATCAAGTGTAATAATTACTGCGACGCGTAAAACGCGTCCGATCAACAACAATCGCCTCCTGCTGCTGCTGAACGACAGTAACGAAACAGAACGCAAGTTGTCGAGTTTTACTACTTTCGGTACTACATGTAGATGTTCCGCTTGTCACGTGGCGCGTTCGCGTATGACGCATAAATGTAATGGAAGCGTTCGTACGCGGCTAACTTCATTTTGCGCTTTATACGCGATCGCCCTGAACTTGGCGGCGGAAGTCTGAAATCCGCTTCAGCGCGGATCGGACGAGAAATTCGAGGTGTATAATCGAAAATTGTGTATATGGATTCTTTTTTCATGAATAATCGTAAATCGGTTTCTCATTGACCACCTCCTCTATTCACGAGTATTCTGCAAATATACATATGTATTACAGCTATCGCGCACGGACGAGTCTACAGTAATTTAATAAAAATAGTAGCCGTGTGTATATATATTTATTTATATATATATATACTGACGCGCGAATGGCAACTACATGCGCAATTAAAGTTTCGAATTATACGGAGTGCGCTTGTTAGATCTCTGTCCGATTGTCTGTCGCACGTACATACATTTTACATCGATAAGAAATGGATCGCGCGCTCTCCGTCTCTTTATTCCTTCTCTCTCCTTCCCGGAGTCGGACAACATAATCCTTTTCCCGCGAACGCGCGCTTTTTGTATTATACAAACGCGAATGTAATTCGAGATAAAGAGAACGTCGCCGCGAAATTCCAAAAAGTTCGCGGAATTACGAGGCGACGGGGGGATTAAGTAGGCCTATAGAGCGAGCGTGCGGGGGTTGAACGCGAAATTCGAAATTTTTCTATATCGGTCGCGGTATAATATTGATTATTTATGATCCACGCTATCCCCTTTAAGGTGGTTCATCCTTGTCCCCGTCCGCCGTACCGCCCCGCGTTGCCACCACCACCACCAGGTCCCTGTCTATACCGCTCCATCCCCCTTCGTCGTCTCCTTCCTTTCATCCCTCCCTCCCGGCCATGCGCGCACTCACACATTTGTATATTATAGAGACGCACGCGTTCTCTCTCTCTCTCTCTCTCTCTCTCGCTCGCTCTCTCGCTCTCCCTCTCGCGTATTATCCCCCTACTGGCTCTCTATTCCTGCGTGTAACGACTCAATGGCGCTGCCACACCCTTGCGCCATCCAGTAATCAGTGCTATTGTTTTATAGTTCCTCTTCTGCTATTGCTTCTCGATACTAGGAAAGGCGACCCATCGATCCCCCGAGTCGGTTCGGGAACGCCGCGGTCGCGTCGCTTCGACTCGCCTTGCCCTGCCTCACCGCGTCAGCCTCGCCTCGCCTCGCCTCGCTTCGCCTCGTCTCGCCTCGTCTCGCCGCGCCAAGCCTCGCCTCGCCTCGCCTCACCTCGCCTCGCCTCGCCTCGCCTCTCGCGTCGTACCAGAACGAGAGCCGAGCTGTGCTGAACCGAGCCGAGCGAAGCGGTACGAGGTTCTTTACGGCGCGGCGCCGCGCGATCAAGAGCCCGTATTCGCTCACCACGCATTTCGAGATAATCGTGGCCGTCGCGCGCGGCCCGAGACTCCAGATACGTTTTAGCACCCGCATTCAAGTGCCACACACGAATAACCTGATCGCACGCGCGCGCGCGGTTAGAGATTCCTGGCCTCGTTGCCTATTAACGAACATCCTAGCTAGAACCGTAAATGATACACTATTCGTATCGGCGAAACGATTGCGTCCAGCAGCCTTCGACGACGCACACGCTCGATCGCGTGTAAAACGTATATATATATATAGGGACTCGATATACTCTCGTCAGGGCGACGTGCGACGCGCAACGCTCGTCCAGGAGGGCGCGGTCCTCCGGCCTGGCCGCGCGTTCCTCCTCGCGAAATCAAGTTTCGTCGTTGGTTCGCCAACGAAAAATAATGCAGGATATCTTTAAACGGGATGAAAGTCATAAGGGGGGGCAACGAAATCCGCTATAGATGTCGACTACACTCATTGGAGTAAAATCAGTTTTTACCTCGTTTTAACAATCGAACGTACTCCTGAACTGCACGCTCGTTTCAGCAAAGTACTCAAATTCCAGCAGGAGAAATATACGATTTTGCGCTCAAGTATAATCTAAAAATAGATGCGGATCTATATAAGAATAATTTTGTCGAGCCGTCACAAAATGAAGCTCAAGCGTGATGCTAGAAGAAAAATGGAAATCTCATCGCGTAAAATTATGTATATTTGGATAGAGAATTCAACACACATTATAATTATTTTAATAATACCAACATTAAGATTCTAAAATTATTTTCCAAGGAGAACAAAACAATCAAAATAATGTCAATTTGACGTCATATTGACCGAATCTGGTCATTTTTTGATCATGATAAGAGTCTCGATCTCAGGTGATAAAATCAAAAGAATGACAGTAAAAAAAGACATCAATGTAAAGTCATTTGAGATCGAGATTTTTGTCCGTGATCCAAAAATGACTCAATTCGGTCAATGTGGCGTCAAATTGACATTATTTTGATTGTCTCGTTCTCCTTTATAGTAAAATTTTCAGATACGGCTCAGTACGGCTGTACTCTGAGATGCGATTGATAAGCGAACGAATGAAAACATATACGCTCGCTCTGGCGCGATGACGAGAGGTTCCCGAACGTCTCAGATCCTGGCTATGGACGGCACAATGTCGACGGGCGGGCGCCGCGCTCTCTCACTTCTGCCGCATAATAGTCGTGCCGCATTGTGCCAGCTTTTCTGCGGATGGGAAACTCCTGCGATTCTTCGGGCGACGGAATCCGCGGCAGGACCCCGCGCGCTTTACGCGAGCGACGTAACAACGGATTTCGGAATAAAACATGGGAAACGTCGGCCGTCGCCGGCGACACGCATGCGGTGTCCCTCTCCTTTCTTTTCGGCCGCATGATTTATCCAGCGAAATAAAGCTGAATTTCCTGTCTGAGGGAGAATTATATCCCAATAATACGCTATACGGCGTCAATTTAATCGTATGCACGCGCACGCAAAATAAATTCTCTCGGAAGAGTGAAATTTCACCCTTGCGAAAAATTGAGTTACCTTTTTTCAGAAGGAGGCCGTTTTCATTTCACTCGGAGGAGCGACATTCTACTCCAAAGAGAATTAAAGGCTTCATTTGTAGCTGTGCGTTTCGATCGATTGTGCATGTAAGAGAGAACAACAAAATGTTTATACAAAAGCTCATTAATTGTTGCTCCAAGACGATCGCGGGTTAGGTTATAATAATACAATACGTCACAATTGTGTAGGTTGCTTTATAAATAATAGAAAACCAATAGGCAAAGCCATTTCGGTTGATTCAGTCACACACAGTATAAATATAAGCACATAACATGACGCACGTGCGGCGTCTTCTGTAACAATTAAAACGCGCAGTTGTTGAAAAATATAACGTTGAAAAGTGGCGTCAATCTTTTGCGCGTTCGCGTCCCCGCGGCGCGCAATTTTTTCGAGGAATGTCCCCCAGTTTCGAAGTGAACCCTTTTTTCTTTTCGCGGAAGCGTCGTTATACGCAGTCAACACTCCGCACGGGAAATAATTTCCCGTGCGTGACATTGAAGCCTGGCATTCGCGCCAGCATTAAAGTACGCGCGGCCGCCCCGCGCCGCGTTTAATCGATAACCGACGAGTTCAAAATTCCCTTTCCAAATATCTATATAGGGAGTGTAACAGAGGTGCGTGTTTACGTGAAACTCTCTCCCCCCCTCGTCGTGCCGGCAGTTCTCGTCGCGTCGCGTCGTTTTAAAGCGCGCGTCAGGCGAGAGACGTTTACAACGACGGATTTGAAGGCGTCAAATTGAAACTTTAAGCCCGCGGAAAAAAAATTGACCGAGTCGAACGTGAGAGAGAGAGAGAGAGAGAGAGAGAGGAGAACGATCGCGTCGTCTATAGAAAATATAATATACGCGGAGTAATGAAAATTGGTACAAGAGTGAGAAATTCGCTAATCGTCGATTATTTCTTCTCACCTTCGACTTGGGCGTGATTTCGATCAATTTCTTATTCCTGTTTCTCTCACTTCGTGTAGGCAGACGCGTCACTTTATATAGTCAATACACACTGAAAGAAAAGATCGGCTGCCGCAGTAATCTAGATGGCGTAGCGTTTTTAATTGATCGCGCAGTATCCAATTTTGGGTCGCGACGGTCAATTTTTTCGACCATCCGCGCGATGGCGGTTACAACGAAAAAATTGGCTAAAAATACTATGTGCCATATTCAGCCAATCGTTTCTTCGACATACACTTGCCTTATCTATTAGATAAAAAAAGAAACAGCACCGATCTATTTATCGAAGTAACGTAAAATTTTTATTAAGGTCCAATAAGATGCTATAAGCATCAAAAATTGTAGATTGCTTGTCAATTTAACTAACAATAATATTACTACGGTAGTTGTTCGGAGTTGCGTTGTAAGTCTGAAAATAAATATTTCGGCACGCGATCAAGGGGACTACATACGTGGTAAATAAAATTCACACATTACATTAGCAACCCAAATCTATCTTGACCGTAATTGGCCTATTTACGTCCTTGTTTGTCAAATCGACGGTCCAAAACAAATCGTAATTTTATTTTAGCAAAATTGTTCCTTTTGCCGTAGACTCCGCGTTTGTTCCGCGCGTGCGAGAACGCGCGCCGAGCGCCAAACGAATGAATCTCCTACGCGCAGATTCCTCCGGGGAAATCGGATCTCCGGCCGCCGCGTCGCTCGCTCGCCGCCGATCTTTCTTTTTTCCGCACGCGTTTCAGACGCGAACGCTCTCACGTTGGCCGATTTATCCGCGCTCCATCGCGTGAAACTTCGGGACGCGGCCAGCAGGGCGTTTGACCTACTAACTCGTTTTGTTTAACTTATTCATCGTCCGATCGCGGACACGGAGGTCGTAAAAAGGCTGCGGCCCGAGTACGCCAATGTAACGACGCCACCGCGGTCGTTACGTATTAATAACGATTCGTCGGGGATCTTAGACTTTCAGTAGGTTCAAACTCCGAAATGGACTTTCGCTCGTCAACGAAATCGTCACGATAAATCTAAGGTCTCTGTTCTTCGCGCGTTCTCTCTCTCTCTCTTCAACACGCGAGTATAGATATATTAATATATATTTATCTCGTTGTGAGTGCAAACACTTTTTATTATGTAGTTTTATGTTATTCGCGTAGAAAAAGGTATATTCCCTCAATTCAATCCCGCAACGAGTGCATTCTTGCTGCACAGCTAGACAACCTGAGAAGGACGAGTCTCGTCGCGTAAAAATGATTCACGCGAAAACGGAAACGTCGTCTCTCTCTCTCTCGTCGCGTTTTCCGTCCGGCGACGAGATACGCCGGGAAGGAAATCATCGTAATCTCGCGCGAAAAATATCAAGCGGTCTCTCGCTCGACCGGTGATCGGCCCTCCGACGTGACAAATGACGATGACGAAAAGCGACGGTCCCCGAAGGACGCGGGGATGCGCGAGAGAAACGCGTTGGATAAATAAAAATCGCGCGATCGAGAGACGCCGATCGTGTATGGTACGTTTATATTTATTCCGAATGCACCAAACGCTTTCCTGAAATCTCAAGAGATCGGGCGGAAAACTTGGTAGCCTGTGCTGCGAGAATCTCTCTCTCTCTCTCTCTCTCTCGCTCCGCACGTTTGTCCTCCCTGCCCTTCCCCCTCCAGCCTCGGCGTTGCCGCTCGTTCTTCTCCTCCCCCCCCCC